>NC_050450.1:50692064-50944512 GCF_903995425.1 Onychomys torridus
CGTGTGCCATCACCGCCCGGCCACATAATCTCTTATACTTTAATATGCCTTAGTAGAAGCTCTCATTTATCTCTGACCTTTCAGTATCTATTCAAGTTTTCTCATCCTTGGCAAATGGCTCATCAGGTGAGGGTGCTTGCTGCTAAGCCTGATAAGCAGAGTTCAATTCCTGGGACCCACATAATGGGAAAGAATTGATTCCCACAAATTGGCCTCTGACCTACACACACTCACACACACACACACACACACACACACACACACACACACACCACAAAACATGATAAAATTAAATTTTAACAAGTTTAGGGGTTGGGGATTTAGCTCAGTGGTAGAGCACTTGCCTAGCAAGCACAAGGCCCTGGGTTCTGTCCTCAGCTCTGGAAAAAAAAAAAAAAATGTTTAGTTTAACAAACAGCCTACAAATGTTGCTCAGTTGGTAAGGTGCTTGTGTAGCATGCACCAAGCCCTGGCTTCACTCCCAAGTGTCTCATAAAACCAGGTGTGATGGCACAGCCGTGTAACCCTGGCCCTGGGATGGAGGTGGAAGGAGCAGAAGTTCAATGCCATCCTCAGCTGCACAGCTGCAAGTTCGAAGTCAGCCTGAGACACATGAGATCCTGTCTCCCAAAGAAAAAGCAACAAGTAGAGATGAGATCTTGCTGCATTGACCAAGCCGGTCTGGAGTTTTCTGTCCTTCTACCCTCCCTCCTACACAGCTGGGATTTAAGGCACAAAAAAGTGTCTGTTATGAGAGTATTGTTAACGTGCTATTTGAAATTTGTATATGTGTATTTAGTGTGTGTGTGTGTGTGTACACCACAACTTGCATGTTGGGTGAGAAGAACAACTTTCAGGAGTTGGCTCTTGCCTTCCACCTAACAGTGAGCTTCCCAGCTGATTCTCCTGTCTGTAAGGCAGCTGGTAGATTAAAGATGCATACCCCCACATCTGGGTTTTCATGTGGGTTCTGGGGATTGAACTTAGGTCTCCGATTGTGTGGCGTTTTGCCTGCTGAACCCTTATTTCCCTGCCCTCAATGTGCTGTTTTCACTTTGATCATCTTCAACCAACAATGTGGCATGTGCAGTCATCTGACTAAGAACCACCAGTTCTGTCGCCTGTTGTCCTTCAGATACTTTTACCAAGTTGTGACTAAAGTGGCCATGTTTTAAGGGGCTGTACTGTTTCCAGTGCAGAGGACGCAGACAGTGAACCCAGGGTCTCGGATAGGTTAGTTAGACAAATGATCTGCTCCCTCTGGAGCCATCTTTGGTGCCATTTTTTCCTTGTTCCTAGGATCTACTTTGCTGCTAACTCTAGTAGTTATCTAAATGACAGCGTTGGCTCTTTGCTGTTTTCCATTTGCCCAGCTACTACCTTTGGGCTAGACTGTTATAGTCGCCTAAGTACTCTCCACTTCCCCAATTTATTCCTCCAGGTTAATTTCCTAAGGCATACCTGACCTGACTCCTCCCCTGTTGAACCCTTCCCATAATTCCTTAGTGTATACCATTTGTCCATGACATGGGCAGGTACTTCACAACCCAGGCAAACTGAATTTCCTCTTCTCAAAAAAACTGTGTCCCTGGCCGGGCGGTGGTGGCACATGCCTGTAATCCCAGCACTCGGGAGGCAGAAGCAGGCAGATCTCTGTGAGTTCGAGGCCAGCCTGGGCTACAAAGCGAGTTCCAGGACAGCCTCCAAAGCTACAGAGAAACCCTGTCTTGAAAAACAAAACAAAAAAGCTGTGTCCCCCACCCCACCCCGCCTCAGTACCCCTTAGCTCTGGCTGTTCTCCGTCTGGAATCCCAGCCTCTTGTTGAAAGGTCTTTTCATCCTAGTACAGCCACGATGCCTCTTCTTTCATGATGCTGGGGGTGAGTTTTTTTTTTTGTTTTTTTGTTTTGTTTTGTTTTGTTTTTTTTATTTCTTTGGTTTTGGTGCTGGTACAGAACCTGGGGCTTTGTTCTTGCTCTGCCACATGCTTTCCTACTGAGCTGTGCCTCCAGCCCATCAAACTTAGTTTGATCTACATTCCAGAAGCTCCTATCTCCCTCCATCTTGGTCACTTTTTCTTGCAATCCTTTCTCCGTCTGGGATTTGATTATTTGAAGGCTTTGCTGTTCCTTCTGTCTACTTCTCTCCCTTTTCCCATCTCCCAGGGTCCTTGCAGCTCAGTCAAGCCCAAACATGGGAATACATTTCTATGGAAAGCTTTTCTGTTTCTCTTTTGTTCTCTTGGAGATCCCAATGGGTAGCACCCAGAACGTCTGATGCTTACCACTCAACAGGTGGGAATTTGGAAGGATTCAGGGCTGTGTCCTCTGGCTTTTTACCCTATCTTATTTCTTTGGGTCATGATGGTATTTCAAGTGCTTGTGAACAGAAACACACATCTTCTTTGCCGAAGTGACTGTAATTTTGGTTCTGTTACATGCAGACTGTAGACAGGGGATGTGGCTCACTTGGGAGTGTGCTTGCCTAGCACGTGTGAGGCTGAGTTCCATCCCAGCAGGGCATAAAGGAAATGTGGTAGCACCTGTTGCTCAACCTCAGCACCTGGAGGAAGAGGAGGAGGTAGGAGAATCAAAGTTCAAGGTCATCCTCACCTACATAGTAAGTTCAAGGCCAGGCTGGCCTATGGGAGCCCTATCTCTAAATAAATTAAAAATAAGTAGGAATGAGGCAGAATTTCAGTACCACAATTTTAAGTACAGTCATAAAGCTAAGCTTTTCTTACTAGCCCTTCTCCGTTCAAAGCAAGATCACAGCCTTCTGCCAGAAGGTTTTTTTGGTTTTGTTTTTATTTTTTCTGTTTTCATATATTTCTAAATATTCTTCAACTCTGCATGACCCCAACAAATTAGGTCTGGCCACTAACAGCAGGAAAGTCATGTCAGAAAGAAACCTAATTTCCAGTGTGATCATATCGGGCAGATGGAGGAGATGAAGCGGCTCTCCCGTTTGGGGGCCGCCCACAGGCATGAGCTCTGGGCCAGGGGAGGGGACACGTAATGAAACAGTCTTGGTCAGACTGTGGTCTGCTTACTCATCATCTCCTCTCCATCCTAGTTAAGCTTGGTGACTCCTGAGAAACACCGATCTAGTTCACACGAGACAATTGTCCTTGGGCGGAGGGCACAGCCTGTTTCCACTTCAGCCTTGAAGCAGGGCTGAGATGGCTGTGATCAGTTTAGGGCAAACCAACTTTGAATCACCCATTCTTAGACACAACCTCCCCTCCCCGCACCTCAGCCCCATGCCAAGTCCAGAATCTTGTAGCTGCTGTGTAAGTATTTTACCACTGAACTACAGACCCAGCACCACCACCCTATAAGTTATTAGGGTGCCTACGTGTGAAGCTAGGCAGAGATCCAAGTAAAGGACACAGACACAGAATGAAGACAGATGTCAGGTGTCTGCGTTGTGGACCCTGCGAGCTCAGACCCTGTGAGAAGGGTTTCTAACAAAAGCAGATTCTGAGTCTGGTTGCATCACTGCAGAATGCCCTCATCTTTGAAGTGAGTTCATTACATAGGTTCCTTTCTGTTCTAGCCACATGTTATTAAGGTGCTATGCTAGAAATGGATGGTCACGTCTGTAGTTTTCCACAGTATTGGAATTCACTGGACAGCAACAAATTCGAAAGACCTCAGTGGCAGCAGTTTGCTAGATAACCCTACCTACTGTAGTGACCTGGCCAAGGTGAATTCAGTCTTTTGTTTTGTTGGTTTTTTGAGACAAGGTTTCTCTGTGTAGCCCTGGCTGTCCTGAAACTAAGACTGAAGTAGCCCAGGCTGGCCTCAAACTCACCGAGATCCTCCTGCCTCTGCCTCTCCAGTGCTGTGATTAAAGGCATGTACCACCACACTCCGCTTTCTTTTCTTTTTTTTTTTTGGGGGGGGGGGCAAGTCTCACTGGGTAGCTCTTGCTGTCCTGGAACTCACTTTGTAGACCAGGCTGGCCTCGGACTCACAGAGACCCACAGGCCTCTGTCTGCTGAGTGCTGGGATTAGTGCATGGGCCACTACTGGGGGCATTTTTTTACCCATCTTAATTATTAATATTAACTGTCCTGTCACACGGCTCCCAGTAAATAGATCTCTATATCCACATGCACATGTGTGGCTCACAGAATGAGCACAAGTTAAGCAGAGTTCAGAGGATTTCAGACCTGGACTGAGAGGGGGTCTGTACTGACATGGTAATGTGCAAACCGGTGGTGGGCAGGCAGTGGAATATTGATGAGGCCTCATCAATAGCAAGAGGACCAAGCCGAGCTAAAGCTCCAGGGGCAGTTAGGAAGTCCTCTGCTTGTCAGTCCGTGACACACCCAGGTATCAGATGACAGGTTGTGAGGCCATGCCACCACAGTTAGGTGTCCATTTCTTTCGAGGGCCCAGGTGAGGCAATTGCCTTTTCCTTAGTCTGGTGTGTCATATACGTCCTTGGATACGTCCTTGGACCTGGTTATGATTTCAGTACAACCATGTGCCCTACTGTCCTAATTCATCCTTTTAAAAGTAAATATTCATCTTGTATCCAGTGCCAAAACTCAACAAGTGGGGATTCTTTCTTTTCTCCTTTGTGTGTGTATAGGTGTTTTATCTGCATGTGTGTCTGTGCACCACCTGTGTGCAGTGCCTGTGGAGAATGGGGGGTGGGGCATGGGTCAGATCCCTTGGGACTAGAGTTACTGAGGGTTTTAAGCCACCATGTCAGGGCCAGGAATCCACCCCCCTGGTCCTCTGAAAGAGTAGCCGCTGCTCTAAACCAGTGAAAGGCTCCCTTACTTCCCCCAGGGATAACTCATTTATTTGTCAGCCTGGGCTGGAGGGGTGGAGCCTGGTAGACGATGGGCTGCAGTCTTCCCCTTCCTCAATTGACTCAAAAGTTACTCACAACTTTAATCCCGGCACTCGGGAGGCAGAGGCAGGCGGATCTCTGTGAGTTCCAGGCCAGCCTGGGCTACAGAGTGAGTTCCAGGACAGATGCCAAAGCTGCACAGAGAAACTCTGTCTCGAATAAACAAACAAACAAACAAAAAAGGTTACTTGTAATTTGGAGTCTCTTAGGACAAGGCAAAGCCTGAAAAACCGCTGTTTTTTTGTTTTGTTTTTGTTTTGTTTTTTTTTTACTTAATCTGTCTAGGCTCCTAAATGGCTTGACAATGCGGCCCTTAGCAGGACAGATACTTTGTAAGTGTGTTGATTTTTTTTTTAATATTTATTTATTTATTATGTATACAGCATGTATGGCTGCAGGCCAGAAGAGGGCACCAGATCTCATTACAGATGGTTGTAAGCCACCATGTGGGTGCTGGGAATTGAACTCAGGACCTCTGGAAGAGCAGTCAGTGCTCTTAACCTCTGAGCCATCTCTTTTTTCACCTCCCAGTCCATGCCTTTTCTTCTCCTGTTAATTGTTTTTCCCTTCCTTTTTCCTCTCTACATTTGTTTCATTCTAGGGCGGTGGTTCTCAACCTTCCTAACACTGTGACCCTTTAATACAGCTCCTCATGTTGTGGTGATGCCAACCACAAAATTCTTTTGTTGCTATTTCATACCTGTAATTTCGCTACTGTTATGAATTGTAATGTGAATATCTGATATGCAGGATATCAGATAGTCTGTTTCCAAGGGAGTCAAGACCCACAGGTTGAGAACCACTGCTCTATACAAACCCCACCCCACCAGAAGCTGCTCAACCCTGCTTTCAAATGTTGCCTCCAACCTTTTAGCTTAGATCCAATCCTGTGGCACTTCCCTGGTTCCCCTGTACTTCTAACACTGCAGGATGGCCTCTGCATGGGGACAGGCCCAGCCTCCCAGAATGATCCCTTGGTGGGGAGGGGCCAACTGCCAGGCACCAGCCAAGCTTGCAGGCCCCAGGCCTGCCAAAGCAGTCACACTGAACCCTACTGACCTTTGCCCATTTCAGATGACAGAGGAAGTAATTAAGTTTAGAAATGTGCCTGAAGTGGGTGGAGGAAGGGCAGCCGATTCAGCCAGCACTGTGCTACACAAGCCACAAGACCAAATAAGGGCGTGTGAACCACTTCCATCTGTAGTAGAGTTCAGAGTGTAGTGTGCAAAAGTGAGACTTGGTTCTCAGCGAGATGAGCTGTCAGCTAGCCCTGCTGGGGTCGGCAGCAGCATCCACCACCATGGCCGCCTCTGCAGAGCGCTCTGAGGGAGGGTGGCCTGAGCCTCCGCTTGCTAGTGGAGGGAAAGGCCTCCCTTCTTGCATCTGGTGACTGGAGGGGTCTGCTGCCCCACAGCTTTTCCAGATGTTTCCATGATGCTGCTGAGGGACTGTAAAAGGTACCAGTAAGGATGAGTCATTAGAATGTGTGGGGAAGGTCAGAGTTTGAGGACATCCTACTATTAGAAAAACAAGTGGCCCAGGCCCAGGCCTGCTTGTTTACTAACACAGAGGTCCAGGATGGAGCTGGGAGTCTGGAGCCTTTTCCTGTAGTACTAACACTGTTGGCTAAGTCCACCGTCTCCCCACACCCCAAGGGCTTGCCAGGCTTGTCAAACCAAAAGCCTGCTCACATTTGGCTTCCTCTGCTGCATTGGATGGCTGCCAAAAATACTGAGGCTCTTTCTCCTCAGAGGTCTTCAATGCCCTCATCTTCACCAGCTGCTGGTGTGCTCCAACAGCCACTGTCCACTGCCCATGCCATCGACTAGTCACACTGCCACCGCGACTTGGAATTCCTGACCTCTTGGCCAGCTCCTCTCTCTTTTCCCTGGCAAATTCTTTCATCCTGCAAGAACCCAGACCTCACCCGCACTCAGCCCTAAGCATCCTGAGGGAATAAAGAGTGACCTATATTAAGGTTTGTTCCCAAAACTTTGCCCCGTGCATGGTACATAAGTGTGTGTGTGGTCCGGGTCAGTTAAATGCATACTGGATCTGTTCCCAGAGCCCTGCCCTGATGTCATGGGGTCCCTGGCACTCTGCTTCTCCGGGTCCCCACTGCCCGTCTGGCAGACCCATGCCTCAGGCTCCTTCTCCCACCTGCTCGCCACTTCAAGTGCCATTTCTGCCCTCAAGCACCCAAGTGAACTCAACCCCCAAGTCCAGAGAGCAAACGGGCCACAGAGAAAAATATGTCCTCGGCCTAAGGTGCTTTTCTAACAGCTTTTTAGACACCTGTGGGATCTCACAAGCCATGTCCACAACTGGAGCAAATCAATAAAACTGCCCTGTTTCCCTCCCCTGTGCTTCACTCCTGCTCACCACAGCCCATGTCTCCAGAACACGGCACCGAGCTTGGCTTCAGTCTAGACTCTGCTTTCTGGGAAGCTGAGACTTGGTTGTCAGGAGACTTCCATCTGTTAGGAGCCTTTTCTCTGGAAGTTCTCCCACTTCTTTGGAAAATACAATCTCTTTTCACATTTCTGTTGCTCTTTAATGCGAGCTGTTCTTTATGAGTAGACAAGCAGAAGTCTAGGGGCTGGGGGTTGTTTCTGACACACACATTAACATCCTGTCTCTTGGATGAGTCCACACTTTTATTCTGAACAAGCCCAAAGATGTGCATTATCTTTGCATCTTTGCAAGTCACTATTCAAGAAGTTAGAGAAGTTGCCCCCTACTGGTGAGGCCGCACAACTGCCAGCCCCTTGGTAACTGGTGAATGTTACCTCTACTTGCATAACTGTGGCCGCCGTTAAGCTTCTCTGTTTCCGTAACATAACTTCTTACATGTATAGGGTAAGAGGGCACAGTCTCCTATACCCAAATGGCCTCTCTGTAGCCATTTAAACTTCCCTGTGCCCTTCCATGTAGGCATCGTGCTTTAATCTTGCATTGTTCCATTTTTTCTGAAAATCAGAAAAATACCTTCTATTTTGATGGATTGCATTCCATCCTTGTAAATTGCCTCTTTCCCTTAAGCAATCTTTTTCCTCTCTCTTTTCATACAGGCTGGCCTCAAACCTGCTATCCTTCTGCCTCAGTCTCCTGAGTCTATCCATGTAAACCACCACACTCAGCTTCCAACAATCTTTAAGACTTAAGTTTTTAATTAGCATATATTAATTGTACATAATGGGTTTCATTTGGACATTTGTCCCCCTGAGACAAAGTTTCTGTGTATAGCTTTGACTGTCCTGGAACTTGCTTTGTAGACCAGGCTGGCCTCGAACTCAGAGATCCACCTGGCTTTGCCTCCCAAGTGCTGGGATTAAAGGTGTATGCCACCAATGGGTTTTCTTAGGTTTGTTTTCACGAGTATAGATAAGGGATTATTTACAGGAATATGGGCACCTTGCCAGAGCCTACACCACTGCAGAAACTGTCTCTCCCTCTCCCAGAAACCATTAACCCTCTATAGATCCTCAAGGTTGAGTGGGGCCTAGTGAGTCCCTGATGAGTCTAATCTTATGCAGGTTTTATGCAAATAATCACAACTACTGAGAGTTTAAGAAAGTAATGCCCAAGGGGTTGGAGATTTAGCTCAGTGGTAGAGCACTTGCCTAGCAAGGGCAAGGCCCTGGGTTCGAGCCTCAGCTCAAAAAAAAAAAAAGAAAAAGGAAAGAAAGAAAGTAATGTCCAGCTGGGTGTGATGGCCCACACCTTTAATCCCAGCACTAAGGAAGCAGAGGCAGGCACATCTCTATAGTTCTGTTTACATAGCATTCCATAGAGTAGACAACAAAGGCTACTTGCTGAGACCCTGCCTCTAAACAAATAAATAAACAAATTACAATATCCATGTCATGTCAGGACAACAACTAATTTACGACAGAGCTTTTCTGTGTAACAGCCTTGGCTGTCCTGAAACTCACTCTGTAGACCAGGCTGGCCTTGAACTCACTGAGATCCACCTGCCTCTGCTTCCTGAGTGCTGGAACTGAAGGTGTGCATCACTGCCAGGCAGTGGTGGCTCATGCCTTTAATCCTAGCACAGGAGACAGAAGCAAGTTGAGCTCTGTTATCTATATAGTAAGTTCCAGGCCAGCAAGAGCTATATAATGAGACCCTGTCTCAAAATAAAAACAAAAAACTGCTGGGTGGTGGTGGCACATGCCTTTAATCCCAGCACTCAGGAGGCAGAGGCAGGTGGATCTCTGTGAGTTCAAGGCCACCCTGATCTACAAAGCGAGTACCAGGACAGGCTCCAAAGCTATAGAGAAACCCTGTCTCAAAAAACCAAAACCAAAACCAAAAAAATAAGACTATTTGAGGGTGGACAAGATGGTTTAGCAGGCTGCAGTGCCTCCTGATAAGCTTGATGACCTGAATTTGATCCCCAGGGCACATGGTAGAAGGAAAGAACCAGCTTCCAACTTGTCTGCTGACCTCCATGCACACCATGTCAGGCACTCATGCATGCATGCACACATACCCATGTGCATTCACACAAAGTAAATAAATGAAACATAATTTTTAGAAAGAGAATGTTTTAAATAGTCCTCACAGTTTCTTTGTGCACACTCTTGGAAGTTAAGCCTTTTGTTGTTTTTCCTTTGCTGGCTCTTGCAGGAAACAGCACAGGGTGATCTGGGCTGGAGAGTCTGGGTCAGAACATCAAGGTGCAGGGTGTCACCTTACAATTAGTCAGGAAAATTTAGAAATAGAAACTCAAAGCTCAATAACTTTGTTCCCTTCCCTGGAAGCTTCCAGAAATCTAGACTTAGACAATTACAAATTACAAGGGAACTGCTTTAGAATACTGCTGCATGATGGCTCCATGGTTAAGAATGCTGGTTACTCTTCCAAAGGTCCTGAGTTCAATTGCCAGCAACCACATGGTGGCTCACAACCATCTCTAATGGGATCTGATGCCCTCTTCTGGCCTGCAGGCACACATGCAAATAGAGCACTCATATACATAAAATACATAAATCAATCTTAAAAAAATAAAGGCACTGCTGCTTCCAGAGTACCTGGGTTCGATTCCCAGCACCTGCTTGGTAGTTTACAGTGGCCTGTAACTCCAGTTCAGGGGATTAGATGCCCTCTTCTAGCTTCCCTGTCTCCAGGCATATATGTGGTTCACAGACACACTTATAGACAAAACACCCACTTACATTTACAAAACAAAACCTGCCTGTTGCTGGAGCAGATCAGTCAAATCAGGCACCTATTCTTTTTTTAACCTATGTCAGAGAGGGGAGGCGATGCTTGACATGGTTTTAATGTGAAGCCCAAAAGCTTCAGAGCTTAGCTTCTACTTATCTCCCAGTGACATCCCTGTGATTTCTAAGGAAGAACTGGTTACAAGGGTAAAATTGTAACCTTTTGTTTGTTTAATAAAAGTAGAACAGATTTTCTTATAATATTCTATTTAATCTTTCTCTTCCTATGAAATAGATTTTTTTCATCAATCCCTACTGTGGGAAATATTTTGTTACTTACATAGTTGTGGACAGATTATTTTAGGATAAAATACATCTGAGAATTAAGTCTGCTTGGAATCTGTGATTTTTTTTGTCTATTATGGAGACATTTTCCTTAAATGGAACTTGTCTCAATTTGGAAGTGCTCTTAACTTCCCTTCCTTGAACTTGAAGACCCATAATGTAAGATCAGTGCCGCCGCCTACTTTTAAACTTTGCCTAGGACATATAACCATCAGAAATTCTACCTGAGACTTGATAAAATCATAATCCTTCCAATGTGAGTTCTGCTCCCAGGTAGCTTCCTAGGTGACTGTATGATTACTCATCTCAGTCATTTCTTTGTAATCAGGACTTCCTGACAGCATTTTGGGTACCCCAGGAAGGAGTCTCAGCTCCACCCTTTCATCCTCAGCAGCCCGTGGAGTTCAGCTAGGCTCTTAGGGACTTTCCTTCAGGCCAAACCAGGATTTGTGGCTTCACCACAGGAAAGACTTTCCAGACCAGCAAGTATGAAGGCTTTATAAAGGTGTTGTAATCCAGGTTCAAGTGTGAGACTTATGGGAGAGGCATGAGGTAGACGAAGTGCACCCGAAGCCATGGGTGTGGACATAGTGCTCACTTTCCTATTGCTGAGCAAAAAACCTGGCCAAGGCAACTACCAAAAGGAACGGTTTCCTGGGGACAGTTCAGAGGGACAGGAGCCATCACCACCAGGCTTGGGAGCATGCTCCCTGGAGCAGCACCAGAGAGCTCTCATTCTGCTCCACAAAAAGGAAGAAGAGAGTACACTGGCAATAGCAAGAAGCTTATAAAACCTTAAGCCCACCCCAGTAACACATGTCTTCCATCAAGGACACACTTCAAATACCAGAGATTTATGGGGACCTGGGTTCAGTGTCTAGCACCCTCATGGCTGCTGACAACCATCTGTAACTCCACACACCCTGTAATCCAACACCTTTTTCCAGACAGAGTTTCTCTGTGTAACATGTGGTGCACATACATACAGGCAAACCTCTTATTCCCATAAAACAAAAGTAAGTCACTGTTTAAGTCATAGAATCGATCTTCTCAGGGTGCTTATAAGAATAATAAATAAATATAAATAAGTATAAAAGCACCCGAGAGCTGGACCTAGTCACCTGATCTGTAATTCCAGCTACGTGGGAGGCCACAGCAGAAGAAATGAAAGTTCAAGGCCAGCCTGAGTCATAGAGTAAATGCAGGGCCAGACCTGGAACTTGGAGACTGGAAAGTATAGCTCAGGCCAGGCATAATGGTGGATACCTTTTTTGTTTGTTTGTTTGTTTGTTTGTTTTTCCAGACAGAGTTTCTCTGTGTAACAGCCCTGGCTGTCTTAGAACTCAATTTGTAGATCAGACTGGCATCAGACTCAGAGAGATCCTGTGGCGGACACCTTTAATCCCAGCATTTGGGAGGCTCAAGGCCAGCCTGGTCTATACAGTGAGTTCCAGGCCAGCCTAGGAGAGATTTCGAGAGATCCTGTTTCCAAATTTAAAAAACAAACAAACAAAAAACATGTAGCTCAGAAGTAGAGCACACACCTAACATGCATTAGGTTCAGTGCATGCCTGCACACACACCTTAGATTTTTAGCAGGCATGATATGGATTGTGCTTATGAGTTTTTCTTTTCAGCCTATAGAATGTACAGCCCTCCCTGAAGCCCCCTCTCTCTGTCACTCTTCCCACGTTGGGTCAACACTTTCCATCTACTCTTTTTCACAGGGTTCTTGTAAGAGTTATTCTAAGCTGGGTGGTGGTGGCACATGTCTTTAAACCCAGCACTCAGGAGGCAGAGCTTGGCGGATCTCTGTGAGTTCAAGGCCAGCCTGGTCTACAGAGTAAGATCCAGGAAAGGCGCAAAAGCTACACAGAGAAACCCTGTCTCAAAAAAAGGGGGGGGGGGATTATTCTACACATACTACTCACTTCACCTTTGACTCAGAAATTAAATTTCATCGATTTTATCACAAGGAAATGATTTTATCATATTGAGAGCCACATACAGAGAATTATATGTGTTGGCTAACCTTAGTACAAGAAACAACCTAAGTAATTGATCATGTGGAAACTTTTAAAAATGAAATCAGCGGCTTGGGAAATGGCTCATTGGGTAAGAATGCTTCCTGAATTCAAACCCCCAGTGTCTATGTAAAAAAGGCAAGCATGGCTGCGCATGCCTGTAACCTAGCAATGTAGGAGGTGAAGGCAGGAGTATACTGGAGTTTACTGGCTGCCAGCCTAACTCTGGGTTTGGAGAGAGACATGGTCTTTAAAGAATAAAGAATGGTAGAGCAGGACTCCCATTGTCTTTTCCGGCCACCTTGCCTATCAGGGGCACATGCTCCTACATATGTGTTCTCTGCCCACACACACAACACACACAATCAACTCTAAGTTAGGAATTGCTTCTGCTGTAGATATCAGAAAGCTGGCTATGGTAGAAGCCACTGTGCTGTCTGAGGCGTGTGCTGGCTGACACACCCTTGGTGTGCTGGCTGAGAAGGTGGCTGACACACCCTTGGAGTCTGTGTCCCCCTTTGTCACTCTGTGGTGTCTGTCTTTCATACCTGATTATTCTACAGACCAATATGGCTACTGTAATTCTAGTCAGCAGGCATAAGCTCCAGCAGGAAGAAAGATTGTGCCAAGAAAATTGGACGCAGGTCATTCACCAACTGTCTCTTAGAGTCCAAAGGCTGACTCCAACACTCCTGTTTACACTCTGCCAGCACGGTTACCAAAGCAGAGCTCCTACTCTACCAAAGAAGATAGAAATCGGGCAAAGGTTATTCCTAGACCCGGCTTTACACTGATTAGAAGGGCACCCTAGGCAAAGGGAAACTCATTTGGTCTGAAAGGAGTCACGCTTGTTTTTATATGCATATGTTAATGTGCTTGAATTCTTTTGATTCTATATTTCCCTTCATTGGTTGGAGGGAGGCAGTTGGGATGCCTTGCAGTCCCTGCCCGGTCCATGTGCTTTTTAACTCAAATCAGTTTTTTGGCAGTGGTGATGGTTGTTCTCGCGACAGTCTTACTCTATAGCCCAGGCTGTCCTGGAACTCACTATTGTAGCCTAGGCTGGCCTCAAACTCTTAGAAGTTCTCCTGTTTCAGCCTCTCAAGTGCTAGGATTACAGATGTGAGCCACCATGCCAGCCTTTGTTTTTGTTTTCTTAGAAGGAGTTTCACTGTGTAGTCCTGTCTGACCGGGAACTCGCTGTTGAGCAGGCTAGCCTCAAACTTGCAGGAAATCTTCCTGCCTCTGCCTTCCAGGTGCTAAGAATCTAAGGCGGATGCCATCATATCCAGCTTGTAAGATCTTTTTTGTTTGTTTTGTTTTGCTTTTGAGACAGGGTTTCTCTGTGCACCCCTGGCTGTCCTGGAACTCTCTCTATAGACCAGGCTGGCCTCAAACTCAGAGATCTGCCTGGCTCTGCCTCCTGAGTGCAGGATTGAAGGTGTGTGCCACCATGCACGCAAGATCTGTCTTAAAAAGATGCTCTCTTTGTAAGTTCTTGCCAAGAGGCCAGTATAACTAACTGTCTTTAGCATTGCCAGATAAGTTACATCTCAACCACTGGTCCTTATTAAATATTCCTTAATGAAAGTGCCTTGTACATGGAGAGGCATGAGTTCTTACTGTTTGTTTAAATAAATTGTCCTTCAACTTCAATTATACCAAGCACACAAGAAATATCTTTATTATTATATATTTTTACTTTAGGTAAAGAGATAGACACAGCTCAGGCCATATTGGTAGAGGAGGATAATGAAGGTTCTTATACACATGGCTAGTCTAGGGTAAGAATTTGACTTTGCCCTTGGCTTCTGGGAAGTGGGTGTCATAGTTGATAGTACTGGCTTCAGTACAGACATTGGGCAATATAGTGTTAGTCACATGGAGGCTGAGATCAACCATAGTCAGTCAGTGACCCGGAAAACTCTGAACATGGAAATGTGGGCACACTTTCCTGGTTACCACTGCTCCCTGTGTACTGCCACACCCTGAAGCTGGACCAACGCCATGCCTCTATAGGGAGCACAATGTGACCTCTGCATCTAGAAACTTCTTAGACTCCACCTAGGGCATCTCTTCCTTTGGCTGACTTTATATCTTTTCTCTGTCAATCATGTGTGGAACAAGTGTCAGCAAGTGTATTTCTAGTGGATTGCTGATGGTTTCGGGAAACTTCTGAACTTGCAGCTCAAAAATCAAGGCATGGCCGGGTGGTGGTTGTGCACGCCTATAATCCCAGCACTTGGGAGGCAGAGGCAGGTGGATCTCTATGAGTTCGAGGCCAGCCTGGGCTACAGAGCGAGTTCCAGGACAGCCTCCAAAGCTACAGAGGAACAAAAAACAAAAAACAAAACAAAACAAAAAAATTTTCAAGGCAGGGCTCAGTGGTAAAGGCACTTACTACTCAACCTGATGACCTGAGACCCAGGGACCCACATGGTGGAAGGAAAGATCTAATTCCTGAAAGCTGTCCACACACACGCACAGACACACAGACAGACAGGTAGATACACACACACACACACACACACACACCATGGTGTGTATGTGTGCACCTCCAAGTAAGCAAAGAAATTGAGCCGGGCGGTGATGGCGCACGCCTTTACTCCTAGCACTCAGGAGGCAGAGGCAGGTGGATCTCTGTGAGTTCAAGGCCAACCTGGTCTACGATTGAGTTCCGGGACAGGCTCCAAAGCTACACAGAGAAACCCTGTCTCAAAAAAAAAAAAAAAAAAAAGGAAGGAAGAAATTGACCTTTTTAAAAAGTGTAGGCATTGTAGGGGGCTATAGCCACTGAACTCTATGAGCTCCAGCCCCTTATAGAGGCCTCAGTGGAGTAAGCTGCACTGAAGGTAGGCCTTGTGCTAGATGCAATGTGCCAGAGGGAACGTGCTAGAAAAAGGAGAAAAGAGCAGGGAGAATGTCACATTAATAAGAGGCCCAAAGTGAACGTTCTGTTTGAAGAGAGGTTCCAGGAGCAGAGGAGCAAAAGGCACTCTTTCTGACCCCATTGTCTTCATGCTCCCGGGAAGGTCAGCCATGTTAGAACTCCTTCTCTAACAGACTGAAGCAAGGGAAAGCCAGAATTTTAGAGAAAACATTTGTATACGCTGGGCGGTTACTAATGACACTCGCCTGAAGTCAAATAGCATCATTCCTAACAAGGATGAGCAAACGGTTCCTCTCTAGATGCCAGACAGAAATAATGAATACATTTCAAACCAATAATGGGAGCAGTTTCCAGTGAGCTCCCTTTAGCCGGTACCATTCTAGGCACAAAGACAACCTCAGGAAAAAACAAAATCTCAACAGATCAGGAATCTCAGGAACTTGACTGAGTGCTGAAGGAGGAAACAGGATCTCAGTGGCCCAGTTCTGATCGCCCACTCTCCTAAAAGCTATGTGGGATGGTGCAGTGGGGAAAGACACTGGTCCCCAAAGCCTGGTGGTCTGGGCTCAATCTCAGAACTCACATAAAGATGGAAGGAGAGAGATGACTCTTGAAAATTGTCCTCTGGTGGGGCGGTGGAGGCGCATGCTTTTAATCCCAGCACTGGGGAGGCAGAGCCAGGCAGATCTCTGTGAGTTTGAGGCCAGCCTGGTCTACAGAGCGAGATCCAGGACAGGCACCAAAACTACACAGAGAAACTCTGTCTCGGGGGGAAGAAAGAAAGGAAGAAAGAGAGAGAGAGAGAGAGAGAGAGAGAGAGAGAGAGAAAGAAAGAAAAGAAAATTGTCCTCTGAATTTCAGAACCATGCTGTGGCATGCACCTCCAGGGGGCAAGGCTGGATTTTGTACCCATGTTCCTTTCTCTAAGCCCAGCCTCTGCTCCCCAGGCTGTTAGCCATGCCCACTCCAGGACCATCCTGAGTGAGCCGACAGAACCAGGCTCTCTAGAGAAGGCTGGGGATGTGGGGTAGAGGTTGCCAGTGAGTCAAAGGAAATAATGACAGTATTTAGTGATGAGACTCCTGTCATTTTCCTGTTGAAAACCTTGTGACTCTTCTTGGCCCGGAGTTCTAAGGTCAGTTATTGACCCTCACCATGGGAAGGTTGTGTAGATAGCCTGCCTGGTTGGGAGCAAAGAGAGCTGTGTGTGTGGTGTGTGATGAGCCTGGATTTCTAGCAGTTTTTAAGGTTTGTGAACCTTATTTCTCTAATGAAATCTGGGCATGTGAAGGGTAGGGAGCTTCCCAATGCTGATACAATTCCTCACAAAGCTGAGCACACACCCACCTGGCCTCAAGAAGGTTGGTTATTCCTGCCTGGTTGTAGTGGTGGTGGTACATGCCTTTAATCCCAGAATTTGGGAGGTAGAGGCAGGCACATCTCTAAGTTTCAGGCCAGCCTGGTCTACACAGCAAGTTCCAGGACAGTCAGGGCTACACAGAGAAACCTTGTCTCAAAAAAAAAATAATACAAAAATAAAATGATAATAATAATGAAGGTTATTCTCACCTTCAAGTGTGCTTCTCCCTTTCAGCGAGTTTCCAGATGACCCAGGAGTACAGTGGGACACAGAGCGTGTGGCCAGCACCCTCCTCCAACACATAAACATCAATGACATCAACCTGGTAAGGCAATGCCACTCTGAGTGGAAAGCCCAGGCTCTCCATCCTGTCACACAGGCTGGCTTCTGCCGCTTGTCTTGTGTTCTATATTTATTGTGTATTGGCGCCCCAGAATAGGGCACCGGATCTCATTACAGATGGTTGTGAGCCACCATGTGTTTGCTAGGAATTGAACTCAGGACCTCTGGAAGAACAGCCAGTGCTCTTAACCTCTGAGCTGTCTCTCCAGCCCCAAGCCCACTCTAAAAGGCTGTCTGCTAAACCTGCTAAAGAGCAGACACATCTTCCAATTAAGTTTGACCTTATGTGTGATCAACCTGTTTCTGTCTCTGAAATGCTAGGATTAAAGCCATTCACCATCATGCCCAGGCAGCCTCCATTTTTTTTTTTTTTTAGACAGGGTTTCTCTGTGTAGCTTTGGTGCCTGTCCTGGATCTCGCTCTGTAGACCAGGCTGGCCTCAAACTCACAGAGATCTGCCTGGCTCTGCCTCCCCAGTGCTGGGATTAAAAGCATGCGCCTCCACCGCCCCACCAGAGGACAATTTTCAAGAGTCATCTCTCTCCTTCCATCTTTATGTGAGTTCTGAGATTGAGCCCAGACCACCAAGCTTTGGGGACCAGTGTCTTTCCCCACTGCACCATCCCACATAGCTTTTAGGAGAGTGGGCGATCAGAACTGGGCCACTGAGATCCTGTTTCCTCCTTCAGCACTCAGTCAAGTTCCTGAGATTCCTGATCTGTTGAGATTTTGTTTTTTCCTGAGGTTGTCTTTTTTTTTTTTTTTTTTTTTTTAGCAAGTTAGGGTTCCAAAATAGTCGGTTCTGTTGAAATCCTCCTGCCTCGGCCTCCCAAGTGCCAAGATTAGAGGTGTGCACCACCACACCTGACCGAAACAGTCCACTTTAAAGTTGCCAAGGTTTATTTTCCAAATCTCAAAATAGTAATTCTTTATAAGTTAATAGCTAAAATTATTTCACTGTTCAAAGCCTTTCTCATTTGATTGAGTTTTGTTAGAGGATAGAGACTGCCTTTTAAGAAGCCTATTGGGCTTCTTAAAAAATATTTTCTATGTAGTCTTTTTCTTTTAATATTTATTTATTAAGTATACAGTATTCTGCCTGCATGTATCCCTGCAGGCCAGAAGAGGGCACCAGATCTCATTACAGATGGTTGTGAGCCACCGTGTGGTTGCTGGGAATTAAACCCAGGTCCTCTGGAAGAGGAGGCAGTGCTCTTAACCGCTGAGCCATCTCTCCAGCCCACCTATTGGGCTTTTCAGTCAGTGACCCCTTCATTGGGTGAATTGATCCGTTAGACCTTTTTTTAAAGGCTGTTTTTCTTTTTGTTTTCGTATGAGCCTATGTGAGTATATGTGCACCCTGTGTATGCGGGAGCTCATGGAGGCCAGAAAAGGGTGTTGGGGCCCGGGTCTCCTGGAAGAGCAGTAAGCACTCTTAGCCACTGAGCCATCTTTCTGCCTCAGCACCCTGCTCTCTTACGGTAGTGGCTTTAGAGGACTGCCACCAGTCCCTGTCCTCGTCATCGAGTGTTAGCGCTGTTGGCCATTACCCGCTCACTCCCTTTGTAGAAGAAACTCCCCATTCCAAACTCGGAAGTCGGGGCCTTTCTTGAGCTGGCCCTTACGTCTTGAAGACAGACGAACGGGTTTGTCCTCATTTGGGGCTGAATTTCTTTTGCAGCAGCTGGTGGTGAGGTGGACTCAGCAGAGTGCAGCATGACAGGCATGAGTAAAATGTTCCCTTTCGTTCTTCTTCCTCCTCCATCCTCAAAGACACTGTGTCATGTCTGCTTCCTGCCACATGGCCTTTTCCTCTGACCCTCTTGTGCCCTCTCTTAAGGTCCACCGTGATTACATTGAGCCCACCAGCCCACCCAGAAGAACCTCTCAGACTTGAAATCCTTAATCATATTCGCTACATGAAGTAACAGCTCAGGGGCCACAACCTTACTCCACAGCCCTCACTCACATGAGCTGTTACCATCCTAGGGATGACTTTTAATGAGTCCTAAGCTTCACACTGATGGATTGAGTCTAGGGATCTGCGGGTGGTTAGGGGAAGCAGTAATGTGTTTTTTTAACAGTAAAACCCAGTTGTGATGCCTGGGCCTAGAAAAATTCCTCAACAGAACTCCCGACTCCAGGGAGTTCTTCCTTCCTTCCTTCCTTCCTTCCTTCCTTCCTTCCTTCCTTCCTTTCTTCCTCCCTCCCTCCCTTCCTTCCTTTCTTTCTTTTTTGTTTTGTTTTGTTTGTTTGTTTGTTCTTTGGTTTTTCAAGACAGGGTTTCTCTGTGTAGTTTTGGTGCCTGTCGTGGAACTCACTCTGTAGACCAGGTTGGCCTTGAGCTCACAGAGATCCGCCTGGCTCTGCCTCCCGAGTGCTGGGATTAAAGGCATGTGCCACCACTGCCGCCACCTGGCCGGGGGGCACTTTCTAATGATGGTCTGAGACCAATGATTGGTTTGGAGAACTATTCCAGAGAGCTTCTGAGTTTCAGGGCTGGGGTTCTAGCCTAGTGGGTGAGTGCTTACCTAATGTGCACAGTGCCCTGGGTTTGAATGCCAGCAATGCAAAATCAAAAAAGCAGGAAAAACTGCTTCTTAGTTTTAAGAAAGGGGAACATTTATCCTGGCCATCAAGCCCTTCTCCTTGTCATCCCGAGACTGTCTAGGGAATACCTGAATTGGCACTAACGCGCCATGGTGCTCCTGGAGAAGGAGACCAGCTTTCATGGTAGCCAAGGCCATTCCAGTGTAAAGAGAAAGACCAAGCCTGATGTATTGGTCCAGTCTATAATCCCATCACTTGGGAGGCAGAGGCAGGGAGACCTGGAGTTTAAGGCTAGCCTCAGCTACATAGAGAGTTCAAGGCAGGGCTGAGGTACATGAAACATTTAAAAAAAAAAAATCATAGTCACAGAAGAAACAGAGCAAGAATGAATCTTTTCCCAGACTGCCTAATTCCAGTTCTGAGCCCTTCATCTGTGTGAGGACACTTTCTGTTCTTGGGGACAACCCTTCACTTTCCATCACTCTCTAACCAACCATCTCTAGTCCCTTCCCTGAATCCTGTCTTCTTGTGTTTCTTCTATGATCACATTGACGATGTCTGTGCACATGGAACCAGAGGCAGCCTAAGATAGACTTCTGTGAGCTTGACTCCAGGACGTTGTGCTTGTGCTGTGGCATGAGGAGAGGGAACCCCAGTGAATCAGGCTGCATCTACCTGAACAATGCCTATGCAGCAGCCAGCCAAGAAAATAAATGTGCTAGGAAGTGGCCAGGCAGATAAGAAACAAGTATCTGTTGAGACAAGTTCTCATGTATCCCAGGCTGGCCTCACACTCACTGTGGATCAGGATGACCCTAAACTTCTGACCCTCGTGCCTCTCTCTCCCAGGAACTGGGGTTACACACAGGCACCACCACACCAAAGCTTACACAGTGCTAAGAACAAACCCTGGATTTCATGTATGCTAGACAAGTTCCACCAACTAAGCCACATTCCCCGGCCTACAGCAATGGTATCCTGAGCCTGGAAGACATCTCAGTCAGTAAAGACTTGCCTTGCAAGCATGAGAACTTGTGTTTGATCTCTAGGGTCCATGTTGGAAACAAACAAAACCCAGGCATGATGCTGTGTGTTTGTGAGCCCAGCATGAGGAGAGAGAGGCTCCCTGGCCTGCCAGGTGAGCCTGATCAGCAAGCTCCAGGCACGTGGGAGAGTGAACCACGCACTGACAGTTGCCACACACAGACCTATCTACCTGGGCTGCTCAGAG
The DNA here is from genome assembly GCF_903995425.1 of Onychomys torridus. Lineage (NCBI taxonomy): Eukaryota > Metazoa > Chordata > Mammalia > Rodentia > Cricetidae > Onychomys > Onychomys torridus. The sequence continues at coordinate 50,712,844 of NC_050450.1, forward strand.
TTTGAAGAGTTTCAGGCTCTGCTCTTCCCTTCCCCCAAAGAGTGGTGAAGGCTGCTTTGAAGCTGAGGCAATGGTGAAGCCATCCAACAGCTCTGAGTGAGCCCTTCCTCCCGGGTCTGTCCCCACAGGTGGTGACTTTTGATGCAGAAGGAGTCACTGGTCACAACAATCACATTGCGTTGTACAAAGCTGTGAGGTATGCTTCTCTGGGTCATGGAAGTGGGAAAGGGTTTCTCCATTTGCTCAAGGGTCACAATCACTAAAACACCTTCCTGCCTGTTCCCCGAGCCCCAGAAATCTTATGCTTTTGTCATCAGGCATTGTTGCCCTACTGCTTATCCATCTACCCACCTCGCCACACCTTTTTTGTTTGTTTGGTTGGTTGGTTTGGTTTGATTTTTCGAGACAGGGTTTCTCTGTAGCTTTGGAGTCTGTCCTGGACTAGCTCTGTAGACCAGGCTGGCCTTGAACTCACAGAGATCCACCTGCCTCTGCCTCCTGAGTGCTGGGATTACAGGCGTTTGCCACCACCACCCGGTTTGTTTTGTTTCTTTAACAGTACACCGTGTGCATGCAGTGTCCAGAGAGGCCAGAAGATGGCATCATACCGCAGGGACTAGAGTTACAGATGGTGTGAGCCACCATGTGGGTACTAGAATTGAACCTGGTCCTCTGGAAAATCAGCCCGTGCTGTAAACCACTGAGCCGTCTCCCTAGCCCCACATCCTCTTTATGAGAATGCCCACAAGTCTTAGTAGGAGTGAGAATGACTGTCTCCTAAGGTTTTTGTTGTTGTTGTTGTTGTTGTTGTTTTTTAAGATTTTCTTTATTTACTGAATATTGTATAGACATACTGTGTTTTTACAAGTTTTTATTGGTCTAGCCAGGAAGTGGTAGCACACACCTTTAATCCCAGCACTAGGAGGCAAAGGAAGGTGGTTCTCTATAAGTTTGAGGCCAGCCTGGTTTACATAGTGTAGCTCAGGGCTTACACAAAAAAAAACCCTATCTTGAAAAAAACCAAACCAAAACAAACAAAAATTTTCTTATTGGCCCATACTAAATACACATGATAGTGGGTTGTTCATAATTTTCAGACATGTATATGATGTGTTTTGATCCTAGTCATCCTCCGTTTCTCTCTCTTCCCCTTCCCTAGGTTAAGAGACTAACTGTCCTTCCTTCCTGTGTATGTGTGTGTGTGTGTGTGTGTGTGTGTGCATGTGCACCTGTTGCGTCCTAATTAGTTTCATTAGGGTGCTTACAGGGGCACGAGTGAGAGGGTGCTTACAGGGGCATGAGTGAGAGGGTGCTTACAGGGGCACGAGTGAGAGGGTGCTTACAGGGGCATGAGTGAGAGGGTATTTACAGGGGCATGTATGCCTTACCAGTGGCTGCACTGCTAAAGAAAACGTCTCTCCTGCTCCAGCAGTCATAACTACCTGTAGACCCCCGGGGAGGCTGGTGCAGCTACAAATATATATATATATAGTTGTGTTTGTTGATTGGTTTTGTTTTTGAGACAGGGTCTTGCTATGTGGTCCTGGCTGGTCTAGAACTCACTACGTAAACCAAGCTGGCCTCAAACTTAACAGTGAACCTCAGGCCTCTGCCTCTTGATGCTGGGATTACAGGTATGCACCTGTCCAGCTTAACAGCTGAATTCTGTTTTTACACCCTGGATAATACAAATGGGTAACTGATTCTATTTCCATCTTGACTTTGGCCACAGGAACCTGACAGGCCAAATCCTCAGCCCTCTAAGTGAATGAAGGAGACTCCAGGCGTGAGACCTGCAGACCAGCACCCTGAGTTTTATCATCCTTGCCCTCCCCCTCACTGATGTTCTGCTAAGTTTCTCCTAAGCTGTTCCCAGACTTTTGCTTTGTTTTAGTGTTTGGAGAAAGATGGCATACATGCATAATATGACGTCCCAATTGTTTGCCTGTTCTCCAAGCATGTGGGAGACCATGGCAGGACGGTCTCAGCATCAGGCATTCTAGGCCACAAGCAAGACTATCGCCCCCCCCCCCAAAAAAAACCCCAAATTTTTTCACCACCATCCTATTTTATTGATCTTTGTGTTCACCCTACCAGTGAAACTAAAATGGAGTGTCGAAAATGGAGCGTGACTTAGGGTCAGACAGACACAGACTGTTCCCTGTCCTCCAGTGAACACTCCTGCAGAGCTCAGGTCCTGTCCTCGATACTGAGGAAGGAAAGAGACACTGGAAAGTCTTGTTCTCTTTTCTTCTAATCATGCTTACCATTCTGTCAACTGAAGCTGTCAACGTTATGAAGTTGGAAATGACCTCACTGGTCACTGAATGTAACCCTCTCATTTGCCAGGCGGTGAAGAGGTTTGCCCAGCCCAAGTCTCAACAGTAGGCAAGACAAGACTAGAACTGCGTCACCCTGGTCTCTGTTGGGTGCCTCCGTTGGGTGCACGTGAAGGCAGACCCAACTTGAGGGCTCCCCTGCCTTGTATTTAATTGTATGCAACTTTGGAAGATGCTAGAAATTAGTACTCTCATATTTTCCTCCAGACAGTTAACACCAATTCTTTGACTGTGTATGAGGCCACACTTTTCTCCCCTCTTGTAAAAACCATTAATTTCCTGGTCCAACAGAGGCCACAGATACAGCTCTGTGTTAATAGTTGCATTAGGTTCATTCATAGTTGAGAAAGACACACCACAGGTTTCAGTAGAAGATGCAGTTTTTTGGTGAAGATACACAGAGAAGTGTACATCCCAGGAGTGGACATTTATCCAAACTGATTTTTGTTTTGTTTTGTTTTGTATGAGCTAAGGATCGAATTCTGGGCCTTGCACTTGCTAGGCAAGCGCTTTACCACTGAGCTAAATCCCCAACCCTGGTTTTCTGGTTTTCTGCTTCTTAAGGTTCCCATGCATTTATCAACTCTCTTGTTGACTTCTTCACTTTAGCCCCTGCCCCTGAGCCCCTCTTTATGCGTGTGTGTGTGTGTGTGTGTGTGTGTGTGTGTGTGTGTGTGTGTGTGTTGTTTGGGTCTAGCCTCTTCTCTTTCTGTGTCCCCAGTCTTCTGATAACAAAGCCAGGAAGCAATCCACAGATTAGTGGTGTTAGATTTACTGTGCCACTCTCTAGAGCAGTGAGCTCAGAACAACTTTCATTGTCAGACAATGGGAGTGAGGGGGGCCAGAAGGAGAAAGGAGATACTAGGGGAGAAACATCAATTAACATGTTCAAACATTCTTTCACTATACTCACATAATTTTTTTTTTCAAGGCAGGATTTCTCTGTGTAACAGCTCTGGCTATCCTGGAACTCACTCTGTAGCCCAGGCTGGTCTTGAACTCACAGAGATCTGTCTGCCTTTGCCTCCTGAGTGCTGGGATTAAAGGCTTGCACCACCAAGCCTTTTAATTATTATTTATAATAATTAAATAATAAAATAACACATTATTATTTCAATAGAAAAAAATTGAAGATAGTTATTCTCATCTTTAATGGGTAAAACTTGGGTCAGATTGTTCCATAAGCCATACCTAGCTTCTGCATTAAGTTGAGTGGGAATGAATTGTCCAGTCTGGTCCTCTCAGCAATAGCCAGGAATCCTGTATATTTAGATGTGGCTTATGCAATAGAAACCACTGGGAACCTGTGTGTTTGGTTGGGGCATGGGCCAGGCCTTGCTCTAATGTCCCTCCTGTTAACACAGAGGAGTATGTGACTCGTACCCTCTCTAATGCTTGTCCTCTCCATCCTCCAGGGCCCTGCACTCAGAAGGGAAGCTGCCTAAAGGTGAGGAAGCCCTGGTTTTATTGCAAATAGACAATGGTTACTATCCCTTTAAGAAATTTACCAAGGACGTTTGCAAATATTGTCAGCCCTCCATATCTATAGGTTTCTATGTATTTCTATGTATGGATTTCACACCCTGGGGTCAAAATTATTCAAGGGGATGCTGGAGACATGGCTCCCCAGTTAAGAGCACTTACTGTGCTTACAGAAGACCTGGGTTCAGTTCCCTGCACTTGTATCAGGCAGATTACAACAACCTATAACTCCAGTTCCAGGGACATCAGTGCACATAAATTCATGCAGGCACGCACACGCACAAATAAAAATATTTTTAAATATGCAAGGAGGAAAAGGGTGCCTGTACTAAGCATGCAGATTCTTTTCACTGGTCCCTAGACAATGCAATATAGCAACTATTTCTTTTCTTTTCTTTTTTTGGTTTTCTGAGACAGGGTTTCTCTGTGTAGCTTTGTGCCTTTTTCCTGGAACTCACTCTGTAGCCAAGGCTGGCCTCGAACTCACAGAGATCTGCCTGGCTCTGCCTCCCGAGTGCTGGGAGTAAAGGCGTGCGCCACCACCGCTTGGCACAATATAGCAACTATTTCTATGGCATTTACCTTATATTAGGGATTATAAGTAAACTAGAGATGATTTGGCATGTACAAGAAGGTGTGGGTGGGTTCTATGTAAATATTGTGTCATTCTCTATGACAGCCTTGAGTTTCCATAATTGTAGTATTTGTGGGAGTCCTAGAACAGTACCCCTGTGGACTGAATGACACCTTTTCACAGAGCAGCCCTAGACTGTGCACGTGTGGGAAGGTGGGTTACTCTCCCTGAATCAGTCAGGTGTGTATGACAGGTCCAGACTGCATCCACTGCCAGGCATAGGACCCCACTGGCCCTTCACTGCCTGGGAGGCATAGGACCCCATTGGCCATTTGCTGACTGATGTCCCACTCTACTTCTCTGAGCAAGGTCTGGCCTGCCTCACAGGGGTGTCATGAGATCAAAACGTGAAACATAAGTGATGTGTGCTGTCTTCACAGGCTGAGGTTTTAGGAGCACAGGTGTGTTCCATTTGACTCCTCTGTCCACCATGCAGATGGGCAGGCCCTCCACTATCAACACTACTTTAGCAACTAGGAAGCTAAAACCCAGAGCTGAAGGGACTTTCCACGCCTTTTTTTTTTTTTTTTTTTTTTTTTTCAGAGACAGGGTCTCACTCTGAAGCCTAGGCTGAACTCAAACTCGATATGTATCCAGGCTTGCCTGTGACTCATGACAACCCACCAGTCTCTGCCTTCCAAGTACTGGGATTACGGGTAAAAGCCCCCACACCCAGCGCCTCGTGTTGGAGCCAGGCTGAAATGAGTCTTTAGCCTCCTGACTCAGAAATCCCTGTCTCCATCGCCTGTCCTCCACCCTCCAGCACCCCCTTCCTCCTACAGTGACAGAAACAGAGGGTGGGGAGCCTCTGTGGTCCTGCCACCCTCCGCATACGGGAGAGTACTGGTCAGAGAGCAACTCTAGTGTGCAAGGACCCGGAACATCTGGAGAGCAGCTGCTCTGCCTGCCTTGAGCCACCTGGAGAGGGAGGGTGCTCAGGGAGACACCTGGCTGAGAGCAACCACGTGATCCCATCTGCCATCCCTCCTTGCCCAGGGTGTTCCATACTCACTCTGCAGTCTGTGAATGTGCTGCGGACGTATCTCTACTTCCTGGATCTGCCCTGGTCTCTACTGTCGCCCCACGACGTCCTCTTCATGCTCACCAGCCAAGAAGTGGCGCAGGCCAAGGTAAGGATTGTGCTTCCTGCACACTGCATTGTGAGCCCACCTCAGGCCCCTGGGCTCCTCAAAGCCCCCTCCACAGGGACAAGACCTGCCCCGCTTGCTAGACTATTTTAGCTACACCTGACAGGTATACGTTTTCAGTGACTCCGGCTTTTTTTTTTCTGATTATAGAAACTTTAAATAAATAAATGACACATGCTCATTTTAGGAAACTCAGAAATATATAACAGCATCAGTAAAATGAAAGTAAGGAGCTGGAGAGATGGCTCAGTAGCTAACAGCACTGGCTGCTCTTGCAGGGGACCCAGGTTCAGTTCCCAGCACCCACACGGAGCAGCCCACAACCATGTGTAACTCCAGTTCCAGGGGCTCTGTCACCCTCTTTGGCCTCCATGGATACATAGGGGTACACATACATGCGCTCAAGCATACACATACATGTAAAATAAATCTTCAAAAAGAAAAGAGCTGGCAGTGGGGCAGGGGACGCTGAGGGTCATTAGAGCTGGGGGCAGGGAACTCTGAGTTGATGTGCCTTGCTCTGGGGGAAGAGAAGATCTGGAAATAACAGTTCCAGAGCCAGTGTCCATCTTTGGTCCTCTTTGATTCTTCCAGAAGGCCATGTCCTGCCACCACAGTCAGCTCCTCTGGTTCCGCCGCCTCTACATCATCTTCTCCAGATACATGAGAATCAACTCGCTGCAGTTTCTCTGAAGCCAAGAAGAGTTTCCAGATCTTCAGAACAAAGGGAGAAACAAATCAAAAAGTCCTTGGGCCTGGCTTTGGGCTGGCTTGTCTCCTTAGCCCAAGAGATCCCAGCAAAGCAGCCTCTGAGAACGAATCATGTGGACAAGTCACACAGACCCAGCTTCCTCCTTAGGGAGGAAACCACTAGGACTCCAGACTACACCAACACAATAATAGCTACCCCACCAGTTTACCAATTCTTGTAAAAAATAGTTGGCATGATAACAGAGTGTGTATCAAACATCTAGCAAGGCCTGGGCAGGTTGCCTTACCATAAATGAATGTAAAGGTGCCATAAAAATAGCTCGCACTGGGGCTGGAGAGATGGCTCAGCAGTTAAGAGCACTAGCTGCTCTTCCAGAGGTCGTGAGTTCAAATTACCCAGCAACTACATGGTGCCTCACAGCCATCTAATGAGATCTGGTACCCATCTTCCAGTATACAGACTGTATACATAATAAATTAATCTTTAAAAAAAATGGTTCACAGATGTGACTTTTACATTGCTTCTGAAGCAGGCTGTTTTGGTCAGTCTTCTGTTCCTGTAAGGGAAACACCACAGACCAGGGGGTCTGTCGAGTTGAGGTTTACTTAGCTCAAAGTTCTGAGGGCTGTGAAGTCCAAGAGTATAGCAGCCTCCACATCACAGTGGGGGGCTTCTGGCTGCACCTCAAAGGCCAAGGCAGTCACAGGGACACAGAGCAAGTGAACCAGAGAGTGCTCCTTCAGAGCAAAGACACACCTACAACAAATGACCTGTCACCTCCAAAAGGTCTCACCTCCAAACACTAGTGCCTTAAGGACATATGAATTCTAGGGGACACAGCCAAACCATAACACAGGTTCAAAACACACACACACACACACACACACACACACACACACACACACACACACACACACACTTCAGTTGGTTCAATCTTAATTCCTTGGTGGCCCCCTTACCAGAACTCTAGTCTAGGTAAGCTGTACTTTATCACCATGGTGGTGCTGGTGTGTGTGTAGATGGTCATGTGGGTCATCGATTTGAGGAGCCAATAAACATACCGGTTCTCTGCCTTTTGAAGGTAGGGGCTGGGCGAACACCTTTAATCCCAGAAGTTGGAAGGCAGAGGCAGAGGCAGACACAGGTGGATCTCTATGAGTTCCAGGCCAGCATGATCTACATAGTAAGTTTCAGGACAGCCAGAACTATGGAGAGAGATCCTGTCTCAAAAAGAAAAACAAGAGAAAACAAACAACTAGGAAATAGAGAAAAGAGAAACCTGGAACCTTTTTTAAGTACTCAAAAATCCAATGTCAACCAGACGGGGCAACGTACATCTTTAATCCCAGCACTTAGGAGGCAGAAACAGGTGGATCTCTGAGTTTGAGGCCAGCCTGATCTACAAAGTGAGTTCCAGGACAGCCAGGGCTACACAGAGAAAGCAGGTCTTGAAATAGAAACAAAAAAAGAATCTGATGTTGCCAAGCATGGTGGCACACATCTATAATTCCAGTACTCAGAAGGCAGACAGAATTACTGGAGTGTGAGGGCAGCCATTTCTGCATGTGGAAGTGCCATAAAGAAAGCCATTAACTCATATGCTAACTTAAAGGATTAATAAAAATGCACATATATGTATATATATACAGTATTGACAGATCTTTGTGGGTTCAAAAGGGCACTGAGATGGATTGTCCTCTGGGTAGGAAATTTACTAGAAGAGTTATTAACACTATGGACAGACAGACATGAGACCTTGCCACCCCCCCAAAAAAAAAAACACAAAAACAAAACCAAAAATTAAAAACGACCATTCTCCGGCGGGCAGTGGTAGCGCATGACTTTAATCCCAGCAATCGGAAGGCAGAGCCAGGCGGATCTCTGTGAGTTCAAGGCCAGCCTGGGCTACAGAGTGAGTTCCAGGAAAAAGGCACAAAGCTACACAGAGAAACCCTGTCTCGAGAAACAAAAAAAAAACAAAACAAAAAACAACAAACAACAACAACAAAAAAAAAACCCCACTATTCTCAGCCAGAGAGGAAAGTGCACACCTTTAATCCCAGCATCTGTGGGTCTCTGTGCATCCCAGCCAGGCTGGTCTACACAGTGAGTCAGCCAGTTCTACCCAGTGAGACTCTCAGAAAACAAAAACAACCTGGGCATGGGGGCACACGCCCTTAATCCAGTAGAAACAGGCAGAGCTCTGTGACTTTGAGGCCAGCCTGGTCTATAGATCGAGTTCCAGGACAGCCAGAGAGCTACACAGAGAAACCCTGTCTCGAAAAAACCCAAACCAACCAAACAAACAAAATGCATAGAATTACAATGCTTCCAGGTAGTGACATTTGCATTATTTTGTGCCTGTTCATATTTGTTTCACTATATATCATAAATTAAGAAGTTGGGGATGGTAGCTCGGTTGGTATTGTGCTTGCCTAGGTCTGGTCTCCAGCACAGCGTAAATTTGTGTGCCAACATTTGGGCTGTGGAGGCAGGAGTATCAGAAATTCAAGGTCATCAGATACATAGCAAGTCTGAAACCAACCCAGGCTACAGGAGACTCTTTAAAAATAAATAATACAGAAAAATCTAGAATGGATTTTCATTTTTTCTTTTTTGGTTTTCCAAGACCAGTTTTGTTTTGTTTTGTTTTTGTTTGTTTGTTTGTTTGTTTTTGTTTTAGCCTTAACTTTCCTGGAACTGCTTTGTAAGTCAGGCTGTAAAGGAACTCAGAGATCCACCTGCCTCTGTCTCCCAAGTGCTGAGATTAATGGCGTGTACCACCACCACCCAGAATGGAAGGAATATTTTTAATGGTATTTTATTTGCCGATTGCCCAATTGATGCTATTTCTCTGCAAGATCCTTCTGTGGGACTGCTTAAACAGTCTCCATTCATGACCCCCTTTCACCTGAGAAAGTTTTACACAACCCCAGACATACAGGTATATAAATAGGTATATAAATCAAGCATTTACTGATACTAAATCATAAAGAAATCTTTCAAAATAATTGTTTGGTATACATGGAATTTTGCCATTTAAGGAAAACTAAATCTGCATACTGAGGTGGATGTGCTTGCTTATTTAATATAAAAAAAATTAAGTTCTGGCTGAGTACTTGATGCTGCAAGGCACTGCACCTTCAATATTTTTCATAGATGATTGATATTTTGATTTTATTGTCATTAGTGACAGTGTCTATTCCCATAGATACATAGTACAAAATGGTACAAGTATACGTGGGAATATTTCAGAAATTGATGAAACTCTTGCCCTAATTCCAAGCCAAAATTCATTTCATGATTTTTTATGAAAGTCACCAAATCAAATATAGCAATTAAAAGTGTGTGTGTGTGTGTGTGTGTGTGTGTGTGTGTGTGTGCGCGTGTGGTGGAGTTAGTTTTGTCCTCGCAGCATGTGGGTTCCAGGCAAGCACCTTTACCTGCTGAGCCATCTCACTGGTGCAGGTTCAGTGTTAGAGTCAGCTAGGTGCTAATCAAGCCACATGCATTTGTCGTCTCATAGCTCCCGACATTCACTGGCTCTTCAAAAAGCAGTTATTAAAATCATACATTCAGCCGGGCAGTGGTGGTGCATGCCTTTATTCCCAGCACTCGGGAGGCAGAGCTAGGCGGATCTCTGTGAGTTCGAGGCCATCCTGGTCTACAGATCGAGATCTAGGACAGGCACCAAAACTACACAGAGAACCCTGTCTCGAAAAATCTAAAACAAAACAAAACCCATAAAATCATACATTCTGGGGTTGCAGAGACGTCTCAGCAGTTAAGAGTGCTTGCTGTTCTTGCAAAGGTCTTGGGTTCAGTTCCCAGCACCACACTGTGGCTCACCACGGCCTCTAAATGACATCCCATGGGCTCCACAATAGTCTTTCTTCCTTCTGTGGGCACCATGTGGTGCCTATACATAAATGCAGGGGAAAACTCTGCACAAAAATACACATACAATTCTTTTTAACCCTGCCTCTGTGAATAAGGTGGAAGTGTGGTTCAGAAAGATTCCTGCCGGGTTTGGGATTTAGCTCAGTGGTAGAGCGCTTGCCTAGCAAGCGCAAGGCCCTGGGTTCAAATCCTCAGCTGAAAAAAAAAAAAAAAAGAAATATCTCTGACCTCCACATGTGTGCCCCCACATGTATGTTCACAGACACACATCATATATATATACACACATATAAAAAGCTAAAAAAAAAAATTGAAGGGGGTCAGGACACAAGTAGTGGGAAATCCTGTCTCCCATAAACTTGACCCTCTAACGTACTGGAGGATGCTTATGAATTGCTGGTTGTTGCAGGATGTGACACTCCAACTCTGGGAATTGGCTTTGCAAATTCTTAAACAGTTAAACAAACCCTTTCCCAAGACTCAGTAACCTCGCCCCTGTGGACAGACTCCAGAGTAATATACATTTACATCTGCACAAAAGCCCTCATGTAGACACAGCAGTGGTTCTGATCCTGAGCTCTGGGACACTGGAAACAAGATGCAGGCACACACGCAAAAACAATAGTAAGAAGAAAACAAAACAAAACACCAAAAAACCATGTCCTACGCATCCTTCATTGAGAAGCTAAACAAGCCATGTTACAGTAACCAGGCCGAATCCTCCCCAGCAAAGAAGAAAGAGCTTGGAGCAGGACCAGCTGGGTGAAAGTCAAAGCCTGACCAAACAGAGCGCCAGCAGCAAATACACAAAGTTTGCAGATGGAACAACTGCGTTTATGTGCCAGTCTGGGGAACACTCACGGTCAGACTGCAGAACCCACGTTGTCAGGGATTGCCAGGGTTCAGGAGAAGGGGCAGAGGAGGACGGTCCGCCCCCCTCCACCTCCTGTCCTTGGACCTTCACAGTTTACCTGGTAGCGGCACACAGGTCTATTGGCGTCTAAGACTCAAAACTGTATGGTCCCAATTCAGCTTCACAATTTTTTTTCTTTTTTTCTTACTTTTTTTTTTTTTCTTTCCCGAGACAGGGTCTCTCTGTAGCTTTGGAGCCTGTCATGGACTAGCTCTGTAAACTAGGCTGGCCTCAAACTCACAGAGATCCACCTGCCTCTGCCTCCCGAGTGCTGGGATTACAGGCGTGTGCCACCACCGCCCGGCACAATTTTTTTTCTTTAATTTTCAGGCCCCTGTGTGTGTTAGGCAAGTGCTCTGAACAACTAGGCTACCCCCCAGCCCTGCAATTTATAATTTAAGAAAGTAATTGTTGCCGATCGGTGGTGGCACACGCCTGTAATCCCAGCACTCGGGAGGCAGAGGCAGGCGGATCTTTGTGCGTTCGAGGCCAGCCTGGTCTACAAAGTGACCAAGGCACAAAGCTACACAGAGAAACCCTGTCTGGAAAAAAACAAAAAACAAAAAACAAACAAACAAACAAAAAAGTAATTGTTTTGTGAAGAAGTAAACCTTTTGAATGTTTACTGGAGTTTAGGCATGTCACTTTTTGTTTGCGTTGTTGATGCTTTGAGACCCAATCTCTCTATGTTGCCCTGCTATTCTCTAAATCTCTATGTAGCCCAGGCTGGTCTTGAAACTCACAGAGGTCCACCTGACTCTGCCTCCCAAGTGTTGGAAATAAAGGCATGTGCCACAATGCCTGGCTTTAAAGAAAAATTCTTTTTAAAAAAATCAGTCTAACAATATATTCCAAAGACATAGTTATTTGATAGGCTCATGCTGAAGAATAGTTCCAGAATTAAATCATTACGTTTCTACAAGAGCAGAAAACTTTGTATGTTCAGTTTTTTAAAAAAGCACTGTAGTTCAAAACATGCATAGTCTTAAATCTGAGCTGAGGTGTTGCAGGCAGCATGTGTTTGGGGTTGCGGCATTAGGGCATGCATACTGCAGAGTGCTCATCTTTGTTCAGAAAAAAGGCTGGAGCGAAGTTGCACAATACGAAGGCTGAGTCAGAAATATTCAGTCATTATGCATTTGGTTTCCGAATTAATTCTGGTTAGTTTGAGTTTTCATTCGCTGTGTCTTCAGAAGCCTTTGACTGCTCATACATTTCCCCAAACCCCACATTCATTTACATACAGAGTCAAATCCACAATTTAAGAGGCGGGACTCTGGGATCTCACGGGAGAGGGGCCGCAGGTGGGCAACATGACCCTGAGCTACAGGCTCTACCCTGGGTTCTGAAAAGTGCTCCCCTTGGTGCTCAGAGGGCACAGGACGGGAACCAGAGGCAGGGAGGCTCTTGCGGTTCTCAGGGCAGTCACAGATACTGCCAGTGAAGGTTCCCTCAAGTGAAATGTCACCCCCGGGAAGCTTAGGACAGGAGGAATGTGCCTTCCTACAAATTATCCTAACGCAGGTCTTCCTTCAGGCAGACGCAACCCCTCTCTGGAAATGAGCATGGGGGCTGAGATGTTAGTTTGCCAGCACTCAGGAGACAGAGGGAGGAGGATCGAGTTCCAGGACAGTTAGGACTACATAAAGAGACCCTGTCTCACAAAAAAAAAAAAAAAAGTCCATCCCAGGGTCCCAAATAGCCAGTTGTCAGAGTATATGCTAAACAGACTAGGCAAGCCGTCCCTGAGGCCTGGAACAGATGTCAAAATTTCAGGGGTTCCATCAGGAAAACAACCAGGCTTAGGAGAGGAGAGACTGATCCCCATCCTACACAAAACAAAACAAAAAATAGCCCAACCACTTTACCCTCTGGCCACTGCTCAACAACACTTGCCACGAAGGAAGCAATACCTGAGAGCCACCAGATACAGAACACATGGGGTCTCCACACCTGGGGAGGCTCAGAGGGATGGATCCACTCGGGGAGCGGATGTCACAAGAGGAACAATGAGACTTCATAGTAACTAAAGCTCCAAAGCTGATTTAGATAGAGACATGCTCTCAGCAGTGGCCAGATGAGAAATCTGCAATAGCTTAGGGCATGGTGGTACACACCTCAAGTTCCAGCACTTGGAAGGCTGAGGAAGGGGAATCTCTGTGAATACAAGGCCAGCTGAGTCTACACAGAGTTCCAAGCCAGTCAAAGCTACATAGTGAGACCCTGTCTCAAAAACAAAAAAAAAGATGGATGGATAGATGGATAGAGGGAGGGAGGGAGGGATGGAAGGATGAATGGATGGATGGGTGGATGGATGGATGGATGGAGGGAGGGAGGGAGGGAGGGAGGGATGGAAGGATGAATGGATGGGTGGGTGAATGGATGGATGGATGGATAGAGGGAGGGAGGGAGGGATGGAAGGATGGATGGGTAGGTGGATGGATGGATGGATGGATGGATGGATGGATGGATGGATGGGTGGGTGGATGGATGGATGGATGGATGGATGGATGGATGGATGGATGGATGGATGTGTGGGTGAATGGATGGATGGATGGGTGGATAGAGGGAGGGAGGGAGAGAGGGAGGGATGGAAGGATGAATGATGGGTGCGTGGATGGGTGGGTGGATGAGTGGATGGATGGGTGGGTGGATGGGTGGATGGATGGATGGATGGATGGATGGATGGGTGGGTGGATGGATGGATGGATGGATGGATGGATGGATGGATGGATGGATCTATAACAGCAAGTGCAAGATCTATCTGTGAAGAGAGAGTGGGGAAAGACAAGAAACAGGAGTCACGCTGGAAAAGGTCAGTGACATACAGGCATCTTGATGTCAGTGAGAGAAGCCCCAGAAAGGGAAAAGGCCACAGGTGGGGTGGAAAGTGTTAAGTTTCAAACCCAGACAAACAGCTGAGGTGTGGCGATATATCGTATCCCCCAAATATATTGTGTGCCCTAATAAAACTTATCTGGGGTCAGAGAACAGAACAGTCACTAGATTAGACATAGCAGCCAGGCAGTGGTGGCACACACCCTTAATCCTTGCATCCTGGAGGCAGAGATCCATCCAGATCTCTGTGAGGCCACACTGGAAACAGAGCCAGGCATGGTGACACACACTTTACTCCCAGTACTTGAGATCTCATGTCTTTGCTTGGGAAAGACACATGCCTTTAATCCCAGGAAGCCATGGCAGGAAGCAGAAAAGTATATAAAGGCATGAGGGCCAGGAACTAACTAGAAGCTTTTAGGCTTTTAGCAGCAGTTCAACTGAGACCATCAGGGGTCAGGACTCAGCGCCTTTCAGTCTGAGGATTCATGGAAACAGGATCGGCTGAGGAGTTGTTGAGGTGAGGTTGGCTGTGGCTTGTTCTGTTTCTCTGATCTTTCAGAAATTACCCAATATCTGGCTCCAGTTTTCCTATTTATAAGACCATTTAACAATTCATGTTACACTGAGGTGCCTGGTGGACCTGGCCACTAGGTTTTCCCAGCATCCCTCCATCCCTACTTGTTGCAGGGTATGACTGGCACACCAGTACCCACCCTCTACCCTGAACTGCACAGCCCAGGGGCTGGGCTGCCCTGCCCCCAGAGGCTCTTCCCAATATAATCCAGACATTTTGGTTACCCTTCCCTTTTGTACCTTTGGCCTCCTGGCTGCTACACCTGGTTCCCCTCTCTCCCTTCTCTCCCCTCCCTCTCTCCCCTCTCCCTGCCTCTCCATATGGCCCAGCTCAGGCTGGTCATGTCTACTTTCCTAGATGTCCTGGTCCATGCGTCTATCCATTCTCTTCCTCTTATCTTCAATAAACTTTCTCCTCCCCCATACCTAGGAGTAGACATGTCCTTTCCTTTTTATTTTTTCATTCATAAGGTACAATCAAAGTGAAGTTTCATAATTGGAACAAGACTTAAGTCATCAGAACTCATCAAATTACGAGTGGCCTTTATTTCTTTATTTTTGTTTGTTTGTTTTTGGTTTTTTTGTTTGTTTGTTTGTTTTTTGTTTTTCAAGACAGGGTTTCTCTGTGTAGCTTTGCGCCTTTTCCTGGAACTCACTCTGTAGACCAGGCTGGCCTCGAACTCACAGAGATCCACCTGGCTCTGCCTCCCGAGTGCTGGGATTAAAGGCGTGCGCCACCACCGCCTGGAGGCTTTTATTTCTTAAAAAATAAAAAATAACTGGGCATGGTGGTGCACACCTTTAATCCCAGCACTCAGGAGGTAGAGGCAGGCAGATCTCTGTGAGTTCAAGGCTAGCCTGGTGTACAAACTGAGTTCCAGGACAGTCACGGATGTTACTAACCGTCTTGAAAAACTAACTAAAGGAAAAAGGAAGGAAGGAAGGAAGGAAGGAAGGAAGGAAGGAAGGAAGGAAGGAAGGAAGGAAGGAAGGAAGGAAGGAAGGAAGGAAGGAAAAACAAAAAGAATAAAATAAATTTAAAAAAGTATAGGGGGCCGGAGAGATGGCTCAATGGTTAAGAGCACTGGCTGCTCTTCCAGAGGAGCAGGACTTAATTCCCAGGACCCACATGGCAGCTCAAGACTGTCTGTAACTCCAGTTCCAGGGGTTCTGACACCTTCACACAGACACACATGCAGTCAAAACACCAATGCACACGAAATAAAAGTAAGCAATTAAAAATAAATAAAAATATAAAATAAAAAGAGGCCAGGTCAGTCTACATAGTGAGTTCCAGGATAGCCAGGGTTACAAAGAAAGACCGTGTCTAAAAAGGCCCATATGGTAGTGCACTCTCAGGATGCTGAAGCAGAAGGATTTCAAATTTAAAGCCACCATGATCTACATGGCAAGACATTCTCTCTAAAAACCAAACTAAAACACAAACAAATTCACATTTGCCTCATTAAGCCTTCCATGTCACCCAACTTGTAACAATTACAGGCAGGCCCAAAGTAGGTTATGACCTGCCCCGCCCAAGCTGGAACTTAATAACATATTGCCTTTCAATTTGCTTTGCTCTGTAGTTGTGACAGGAGGGAGACAGAAGCATTCTAAGGTCTCTTCTGGACCAGAGGGATGCCGAGGGAGAGGGCACAGTGTCGAGATGCAGAAGAGCAAATAACAGGGTAGAGATTATTAGGCATGGATAAGCATTTAAATTCACCAGGGGGGAATTTAAAAGGCTGCAAAACAGCTGGGGATGCAGCTCAGAGAAGTGGTTGCCTAGGATGCGTGGAGCCCTGGGTCTGATTTCCAATGTGGTATAAACAGGGTATGGTGGTGCATGTTGTAATCTCAGCACTCATGAGATGAAGCAGAGGATCAGAAATTCAAGGTTATGCTCTGAGGTGGTGGCGCACGCCTTTAATCCCAGAACTTGGGAGGTAGAGGTAGATGGATTTCTGTGAGTTGGAGGCCAGCCTGCTCTATAGAGAGAGCAACAGAACAGCCAGGGTTGCACATAAAAGCTCTGTTTTGGAAAAACAAAAACAAACCCACAACATTAAGAAGGTAGGGCATGGTGGCACATGCCTTTAATCCCAGCACTTGGGGAGCAGGGGAGTGGGGGAGGTGTGCAGAGGTAGGCAGATCTCTGTGAGTTTAAGAAAGCCAGGGCTATGTAGAGAGAGCCTGTCTTAAAAAGCAAAAGAACTCAACTCAAAAAAATCAGTAGCCCTCCTATATACAATTGACAAACAGGCTGAGAAGGAAATCAGAGATACATCACCCTTTACAATAGCCACAAATGATATAAAATACCTTGGGGTAACTCTAACTAAGCAAGTGAAGGACCTATATGACAAGAACTTTAAGACCCTGAAAAAAGAAATTGAAGAAGATGTCAGAAAATGTAAAGATCTCCCACGCTCATGGATAGGCAGGATTAACATAGTAAAAATGGTGATCTTACCAAAAGCAATCTACAGATTCAATGCAATCCCCATCAAATTGCCAACACAATTCTTCACAGACCTGGGAAGAACAATACTCAACTTCATATGGGAAAAACAAAAACAAAACAAAAACAAAAACAAAAACAAAACAAAAACCCAGGATAGCCAAAAGAATTCTGTACAATAAAACAACCTCTGGAGGCATTATGATCCCTGACCTCAAGCTCTACTATAGAGCTACAGTAATAAAAACAGCGTGGAACTGGCATAAAAACCAACATGTAGACCAATGGAATCGAATAGAAGACCCTGACATTAATCCGCACACCTATGAACATATAATTTTTGACAAAGAAGCCAAAACTGTACAATGGAAAAAAGAAAGCATCTTCAACAAATGGTGCTGGCATAACTGGATGTCAATGTGTAGAAGGCTGCAAATAGATCCATATCTGTCACCATGCACAAAACTTAAGTCCAAGTGGATCAAAGACCTCAACATAGATCCAGTTACTCTGAACCTGATAGAAGAGAAAGTAGGAAGTAGTCTTGAACGCATTGGCACAGGAGATCACTTTCTAAATATAACACCAGTAGTACAGACACTGAGAGAAACATTCAATCAATGGGACCTGTTGAAACTGAGAAGCTTTTGTAGGGCAAAGGACATGGTCAATAAGACAAAGCAACAGCCTACAGAATGGGAAAAGGTCTTCACTAACCCCACATCTGACAGAGGGCTGATATCCAGAATATATAAAGAACTCAAGAAATTAGACATCAAAATGCCCAACAGTCCAATTAAGAAATGGGCTATAGAGCTAAACAGAGAATTCTCCAGAATTCCACAAAGATGCCACCACAATAGACCACTGGCAATGGTCAAGAGAAAGCCTGAACTGACCTACTCTGGTGATAGGATGGCCAAACACCCTAACAGTCATGCTAGAACTCTCATCCAATGACTGATAGAAGCGGATGCAGAGATCCACAGCCAGGCCCCAGGTGGAGCTCCAGGAGTCCAATTGGTGAGAAAGAGGAGGGATTGTAAGAGTGTGAATTGTTGAGACCATGATTGGAAAAAGCACAGGGACAAAGAGCCAAACTAGTGGAAACACATGAACTATGAACCAATAGCTGAGGAGCCCCCAGCTGGATCAGGCCCTCTGGATAAGCGAGACAGTTGATTAGCTTGAACTGTTTGGGAGGCCCCCAGGCAGTGGGACCTGGACCTGTCCTTAGTGCATGAGCTGGCTGTTTGGAACCTGAGGCTTATTCAGGAACACTTTGCTCAGCCTGGGAGGAGGGGACTAGACCTACCTCCACCGAATCTACCACATTGAGCTGAATCCCCAGGGGAGTCCTTGCCCTGGAGGAGATGGGAATGGGGGGTGGGCTGGGGAGAGGGGGGGCGGGAGGAGGGAGGACAGGGGAATCCGTGGCTGATAAAAATTAAATAAATTTAAAAAAAAAGCAAACAAAACAAACACCATAATAGTCAGAGGCTCTAATTTCTGGCAATAAGTTCACACAGCACTTAGAAACACCAGCACTGGGCTAGTGATGGCTGTGTAGTTAAAAGCACCCACTGCTCCTGCAGAGAGCCAGAGTTTGGTTCCCAGCACCCAAGTCAGGCAACATAACCATCTGCTCCAAAGGGACCCAAAGCCTGTGGTCACCTGCATTCACATACATAAACCCACACATGACAAAAACACACAAGATTTTAAAATCCTTTAAAAAGAACATCAATATCCACTCCAGAACCCTTATTTACAAACACCAATTATTCATTGGCCACTGAAAAAATCCTTAATAAGTGCCCCAACACAGAGACTTTCCTATCACAGTGTGTGACCAAAATCTAACATCAGATAAGTGCTGTGGAATAATCCCTTCACACTGTGAAGATTTGTCACTGTGAGTGGCTTAGTAAACAAGCTGACTGTCCAATAGCTGAACAGGATAAGATTAGGTGGGAAAGCCAACTGAATGATGGGAGGAAGAAGTGTGGAGTCTAGAGAAGCCAGCTGGCCACCTGGCAATCAGAACATGTAGAAAAAGAGGTTAACAAGCATATGGCAAAGCATAGATAAGAAATATGGGTTAATTTAAATGTAAGAGTTACCTAGTAGGGCTGGAGAGATGGCTCAGAGGTTAAGAGCACTGACTGCTCTTCCAGAGGTCCTGAGTTCAATTCCCAGCAACCACATGGTGGCTCACAACCACCTGTAATGAGATCTGGTGCCCTCCTCTGGCCTGCAGGAATACATGCTGATACATAATAAATAAGTAAATCTTAAAAAAAAAAAAAAAAGAAAAAAGAGTTACCTAGTAATAAGCCTGAGCTATTGACTGAGCATTTATAAATAATATTAAGTCTCTGTGCAGTTATTATAAAGCAGCTGCCAACACAGGGAGTGGGCAGTCAGGACAGGAAAACTCCACCTACAGATGAGGTATGGTGTCACATTCGTATAATCCCAGTACTCAGGAGCCTGAGGTAGGAAGACTGCAAGTTCAAAGCCAAGCTAGCCTATACATTAAAAGACCTTGTCTCAGAAAACAACAACAAAAAACAAAACCTAGGGTTGGGGATTTAGCTCAGTGGTAGAGCGCTTGCCCAGCAAGCGCAAGGCCCTGGGTTTGGTCCTCAGCTCTGGAAAAAAGAAAAAAGAAAAAAAAGAAAAACCAACAATAAACATAACAACACCCTTTCTCAAAGAGAAAATAAAACCAAACCCTAGGACCGAAGCTGTGACAGCCTTAGAGTGCTTGTCCCAGAGGCTGTAAGTTCAGTCACACAGACAGACAGACAGACACCCACACACACACACATTATCTAGAAATAAGAACTTTATGCATGTGAGATCTGTAGGTAATCTGTAGTCTTTAAATTCTTTCTTTAAAAAAAAAAAAAAAAAAGAGGTGGGGCTAGAGAGATGGTTCAGCAGTTAAGAGCACTGGCTGCTCTTCCAGAGGACCCGGGTTCAATTCCCAGCACCCACATGGCAGCTCACAACTGTCTGTAACCCAGTTGACCAATGTATGCAACATAAAAATAAGTAATATTTTAAAAAAAGATGTAAAACAAGAGAACTAGAGGATTCAATTTCAGAAAGTCAGCACCATAAAGCAGAAGACTTATTTACAGATTTGTTAACACTAACAGTAGGTACAACAGAAAACAGTAGAAAGGATAATAAGTTTTCTTTGAAAAATGAAAGCAAGCTGGAGTTGGGGATTTAGCTCAGCAGTAGGTAGAGCCTTGCAAGCACAAGGCGTGGGTTCAGTCCTCAGCTCCAGAAAGAGAGGGAGGGAGGGGGTGAGGGAGAGAAAGAGAGAGGGAGAAAGGCCAGGGGTGGGTGTGGGTGTGGGTGTGGGTGGAGAATAAGCCAGCATATGGAAATGCTAAATAAAAAGAGGAAGCAGAAGTGGTTTCTGAGACAGAATAGATAAATCACCACTGAACATAAAAAGGTGTTTACAATCCCATGGTAACCAAGTGGGAAGCTTAGTGGAAATGGGTGATTTCTTCAGCCAATATCAGAACACCACAGATCCCAGCCACAGTGTGAGAAATAGGGTCCAATCAATTCAATTTCATAAGTAGGGCTGCATTGCCACATGGGAAATGGAAACCATGTCTTTGAGCCTTGGTGGTGAGTATCATGGTGGTTTGAATAAAACATCAGCTCCCATAGGCTCATGAGTTTGCATATTTGATCCTCATTTGGTAGAACTGTTTGGGAAGGACTAGGGGGCATGGCCTTCTTGAGGGAGGTGTGCCCCTGGGGCTTTTGAGGTTTTAAAAGCCCATGTCAGGCCTAGTCTCTTCCTCTTTCTGCCTCATGCATGTGGATCAAGATGGGACCTCTTGGCTGTTCCTACCATCCTGCCTTTGTTCTGCCATGGACTCTATCCCTCTGAAAATATAAGCCAAATTAAATTTTTTTTTTTTTTTTTTTTTTTTTTTTTTTTTTTTTTATGAGTGTCCTGGTCATGGTGTTTTGTCACAGCAATAGAAACGTGACTAGGACAAGCACGCAAAGACGCCATCAGGTCTCCTGTGTCCCGATCCTGACTTCCTAGAGCAGAGAGCTGTTTGCCTTTAAAAGGGACTGTAAGAAAACTGTGCAAGAGACACAAAGCTAGTCTTTCTACCTCAAATGATCCAACCAGGTAAATCTGCCACAGGCATGCCCAGCTGCTTAGGTTTTAGTTGATTCCAAATATAGTCCAGTTGACCATGAAGATCAGCCATCACCCCTTTAATCCCAGCATTAGGGGCAGAAGCAGGCAGATGTCTACCTTCAAGGCCAGTCCTAGGGCAGCAAGGACTGTCAAAGAAAAGAACATAGGCTTGGACCAGTAAGCAAAGGTGCTTGTCACCAAGCCTGATGACCTAAGTCCATCCTCCAAACATATAAGAACATGGCTGGGGTTGGGGATTTAGCTCAGTGGTAGAGCGCTTGCCTAGCAAGTGCAAGGCCCTGGGTTCGGTCCTCAGCTTCGCACGCTTTTAATCCCAGCACTCGGGAGGAAGAGGCAGGCAGATCTCTGTGAGTTCAAGGCCAGCCTGGTCTACAGAGCAAGATCCAGGAAAGGCACAAAGCTACACAGAGAAACCCTGTCTCGAAAACAAAACAAAACAAAACCAAAAAAAAGAACATGGCTGTCGTTTCTATGTCTGCTGCACAACAGCTGCACCTGAACCTCCTGCTGCCTCAGCTGCTGACCACACTTTGCAGCCACAGCCTCTGCCTTGCTGCTGAGGCTGAGGCTGCAGCCCAGGGAGCCTGCGAGTCTCTCTGAAGCTACCTCTGCCGCTGCCTCGGCTGTCTCCATGTAGGAAGGCAAATGTTGTTTTGGACTAAGTCTCTATCCTTTTATTTTACCAATAAAGACTTGCGAGCCAGATGCTGGGGTGAAAGCCTGCTAGCTCAGAGAGGCAGAGAGAGTAGTGGGGTGACCTTCCTCCTCTACCTTTGTCTCAGAAAAAGCTCTGTTCTAAGCCCTCTGAAACAAAAGTTCCTCCATCCAGCTGTCCCTCCTTCTATTTTCTCTGCTTCTCTCCCTGACCTCTCAACTTCCCTTCACTCTCTATGGCTACTTCAGGTCAACTGTTTGCTTGCTCCACCTCTTGACCTATGGTCCATTTTATGCCCATAATGCAATATGCAATCTCAGGGTTCACACTGTGACCGAATACCCTGCAATCCATAGCAAAGGGAAGAACTGACTCTGCAAGTTGTCCTCTGACTTCCAAGCATGCTGTGGAATACACACAGACAGACGGACAGACAGACAGACACACATACACACATGCACAGCATAAACAAAAACGTTTTTTTTAAAGAGATACCCCCAAATGGAGTGGCCCTATTAGGTGTGGCCTTGTTTGGAGGAAGTCACTGTAGGGGCAGGGCTTTGAGGTCTCCTGTGCTTAAGCTAAGCCCAGTTCACTTCCTGTTGCCTACAGATCAAGATGTAGAGCTCTCAGCTCCTTCTCCAGCACCATATCTGCCTGCACACAGCCATAATAGACTAAACCTCTGAAACTGTAAACCACCCCCAGTGAAATGTTTTCCTTTATAAGAGTTGCTATGGTCATGGTGTCTCTTCACAGCAACAGAAACCCTAAGACAGACACAGATTTGAAAACACAACTTGTACATTAACATTTCAAATTGATGAATGGATGGTTGGTTCGTCAAAGGAAATGTTGACAACCTGTTGCTCATTTCAGGGTTATGGAGGTCAACTCCTCCCGTGCACCTTTCATAGGCTCTAGCAGGGTAGAGGGGGTTGGAGAAGGTTAACTGCAAAAAGAAAAAAAAAAATCAAGATTAAATGGCTGTTTGTTTGAAAAACAAAAAACACAGGGATAAAATATGAAAGTAGAAGAAAATACAGGTAATTATTTAGAAAGACTTTTGTAAGGAAATATTCTTGGGTCTGGAGAAATGGCTCAGCAGTTAAAAGCACTTAGTGCTCTTGCCCAGAACCTGAGTTTGATTCCCAGCACTCACTCCAACAGTGGCTCACAACCCTCGGGAACTTCAGTTCCAGGGGATCTGATGCCCTCTTCTGACCTCTGCAGGTACTGCTTTTTACAAGTAGTGGACATACAAACACACAGGTAAACACAAATATAAAATGAAATCTTTTTTTTGAGAGGGGGTGGTTTTGAGACAGGGTTTCTCTGTGTAGTCCTGGCTGTCCTGGAACTTGCTCTGTAGACCAGGCTGGCCTTGAACTCACAAAGATCTGCCCACCTCTGCCTCCCAAGTGCTGGGATTAAAGGAGCTGGGTATGGTGGCACACACCTTTAGTCTCAGAACTTGGGAGGCAGAGGCAGGTGGATCTCTAAGTTCAAGGCCAGCCTGGTCTGCAAAGCAAGTTTCAAGACAGCCAGGACTACACAGAGAAACCATGCCTACAAACAAACAAACAAAGAAACAAACAAAAATTTAGTGGCTCAGCAGTTAAAGGCACTGATTGCTCTCCCAGAGGTCCTGAGTTCAATTCCCAGCACCCACATGGTGGCTCACAACCATCTGTAATGAGATCTGACCATCTTTTCTGTTATGCGGGCATACATGCAGATAGAGTACTCATATACATAAAATACATAAATAAATCAATCTTTTCTAAAAAATTAAATTTACAAAATACCTTTTTAATTAGAAAAAATGAAGAATGCCTGGAATTTTTGGTATTGTCTATTTTTGAGACTGTGTCTTACTGTGAAGTTTGGGCCATTTGGAACTTGCTATTCATTCCACCTGGCATGGAACCTGCCACAGTCCTCGAGCCTCTGACTCTAGAATACTGGGATGGATTACAGGCATGGGAAAACATGGAGTTCGGACTCCAAAAGACCAGTTTCTGTGGGGTGCAGAACCCTAGGACCATCAGACTTTGACCAGGATTTAACATTGTGGGTTTCTCCCAGCAAGCCAAGAAACTTGTCTTGACTTCCTTTCCCTAACTCTTTGGCCTGTAGTCTACCCTACAAACTCATGGAGGCCAGAGGACAACTTTCAGGAGTGGGGTCTCTCCTCCTGCCATGGGTTCCTGGGATCTAGCTCGGGATGTCAGGCTTGAGAGATTTTAGCCTCTGAGCTGCAGATTAGGGCATTTTCTGATGTAGGTGCTTCAGTGACTCTTCCCTCAGTGTTCTCATTGGTTCCTTGGCTGTCTCCTTTACACTTCCATCATGCAGCTTTCCCAAAAAATCCCTTTAACTGCCAAGCATTGCACATACTGGAGTAGTTCATTTGCTCTTTGTTTTAATAAAACTAATGAGGTGATTTGTGAGGCAGACTGCATCGCACAGGGACACATGCTAATAATTTTTAAATGCTGTAATGAAAATAAATACTTTGCTAATTTTAAAAAGAAAAGATTTACTAAATGAGCTATTCAACTATTTTAAATATTAGAGTTTCTAGAAAATACCAGGTATTTAATAAACAAGTGTATTTTTTTTAAAGATTTATTTATTGCGTATACAGAAGAGGGCACGAGATCTCATTACAGATCGTTGTGAGCCACCATGTGGTTGCTGGGAATTGAACTCAGGACCTTTGGAAGAGCAGCCAGTGCTCTTAACCTCTGAGCCATCTCTCCAGCCCTATAAACAAGTGTATAACATTAAAATATTTGTAAAACAGGCTGGCTTTATTTGTCTTGTTCAAAGCTGCTTTCAGTTTCTTAATACCTTTATAATAAAAGCCAAACTTCTGATACTAAAACCTTAGTCAGTGACTCTCCAAATCTTTTTTTTTTTTTTTATGTATGTGTGTGGTATGTGCATATGTATAATCTGTGTTGTATTCCCATGTGTGGTTAAGATGCTACATTTTATGTTACACCTATCTTACCACAATTAAAGAGAGGAAAACCGTGGTTAAGGCTGTTGCCTAGCATGCATGTGGCCCTGGCGGCAAAGCACAGCACATGATAGCAGAAAATCAAAATACACCAAGAAGCTGGTTTACTTTATAAAAGAATGTGGACAGGCACAGTAGCACATGCAGGAGGCTGAGCCAGAAGTGCTGAGTCACAGGTTCGCCTGGGCTGCGTAATGAAACTATGAAGAGAGAGAAAAAGGGGGAGACCACCACCACCAATGAAGGACCCACTGTGACAAAAATGTTCAAGCCCAGAGTGACTCCTGCCACAGCCTCCCCAGGTCTTCCTGGACTAGCCGTGCGCCCCGTGAGCACCTGGGGTCCACATCTTCACAAGTCACGGACTTCGGTCATGCAGTGTTCGGTTGTACTTGCTGTTCCCACCTTATCTCTTCTCAGTTCGGCTGCAGGTGTCTTATTGGCGCTGCCGACCACTTTAATCTGCTGTTAAGTGACAGGCCTCAGAGGCAAAAGTTAAAGTTCAAAGGAATGAGGGACCACAGTCAGCGTTTAATGTCAGAAATGTTTATTTTCTAAAAGATCACACAAAAGTTGGTGAAGGGAGAAGGTCAACTGTCTTACATGAAATCTGGGCTAAGGGCAGAGCTGCCGAAAGGAATGGTGGCTGGAACGAACTGCAGGGACACTGGGAATGAGTGGAGATGGCGGCCCAGGTCTGCACAGCGACACACACCCACGCAACGAACAGGGCTGCTGCCCTGCTCGCTCCACCTCGGAAAGGAGGAGCAGGAGCTCACTCTTTAGACATGTTCTTAATGGTCTTGTGCTCCTTCATGGCTCTCTCCCAGTCACTGCCATTGAATTCCTCAATGACCACACTCCGAACAGTGCCTTCGTCAAGGCAGTGGGGTGCAATTCCTAGGGGCAAAAGGAACAGAGAGAGGGAAGACCAGAGAATGAGAGAAGCCTCACCTGCAAGCAGCACCTTTATTCCACATGTGAGCTGTCTGCGTGGTGGGTTCTAGCTTGCCATCTCCACTTATGAAGCTGTGTGGCCTGCTGATGTACTAAGAACGTTCTAGCTAGGCCTATGCCTTCAGCATTCTGGCTTATGGTCCTTACCTGCCACATGAAGGTCAGATACCCTGAATGAGGGTCAGTCAATGCTGGGTAGCATTCAAAGCCTCTGAGGCCTGGGACATAGCTCAGTGGTAGAACACTTGCCTAGTGAATATATAAGGCCCTATGTCAATCCCCAGTACAGGGGGTAGGGGTGGGGCGGAATGTGGAAAGGATTAGAAAGGTTCAGGCCTGGCCCAATTCTCAGGCCTTTCCTGGGTTTTGATAGATACAGAATTAAATACTTCCCAATTTACACAGGACTTTGTAACTATTACAAAACTTTCCTGAAGCCGGGCGGTGGTGGCGCACTCCTTTAATCCCAGCACTCAGGAGGCAGAGCCAGGTGGATCTCTGTGAGTTCGAGGCCAGCCTGGGCTACAGAGCAAGTTCCAGGACAGGCTCCAAAACTACACAGAGAAACACTGTCTCGAAAAACAAAAACAGAAAACAAAACAAAACAAACACCTTTCCTGAGCAGGCATAGTGGCACATGCCTTAATCTCATCAATGAGGTGGCAGAAGCAGGAGGCCTGTCAGGAGGCTAGCCTGGACCACACACAGGAAAACAGGATCTCAAAACCAAACCCACACAAAACAATCCACAAACAACAACAACAAAAACCCCTTTCGTGTTTCAAGGTAACCAGGACCTGTCAGACGAGGGAGTAGCAGCAGCAGCTGCTGAAGACTCGGGGTAGAGAGACTGGCATGCTGTCCTGCCTTCTCCTCTATATCCCAGGAGACAGGCACAGCACAGCTGCATCCGCAGCTCCAGTGGCTACTACCCAGGGACATGTCAGCCTCATTTCACTCCGTCTAAGGGCTGGTTGTATCCAGCCCACCCCCAGATCAAGCAGGGCATGAAGGAGGCTCTGGAGGCCCCCTTCCTTCTTTTTTGAAGTATATATTTAGTTTCTGTGTACGGTGCATTATGTCTGTGGACCACATGTGTGCGTGCCTGGTGCCATGGAGAAGAACAGAGAGCACGGGACCCGAGATAATAGTTAGCAATGTTCTGGTGCTGGAAACCAAATGCAGGTCCT
Source organism: Onychomys torridus (assembly GCF_903995425.1). Taxonomy (NCBI): domain Eukaryota; kingdom Metazoa; phylum Chordata; class Mammalia; order Rodentia; family Cricetidae; genus Onychomys; species Onychomys torridus. The sequence goes on from NC_050450.1 coordinate 50,739,887, forward strand.
CTGCAAGATCAGCCAGTGATCTTAACCACTAAGCTGACTCTCCAGCTCCCCAATCTTTTGAGACAGGGTGTCTAGCCTAGACTTACCACAAACTAGTTATGTAGCTGATAATGATCTTGAACTTTTGATAACTCTGTCTTCACCTCTTGAGTGCTGGGAATACAGGTATGCACTACCACACCTGGTTTTCTTACTTCTTTGTTTGTTTGGTTTTGAGCTTTTAAGATAGGGTTTCTCTGTGTAACCCTGGCTGTCCTGGAACTCACTTTGTAGACTAGGCTGGCCTCGAACTCACAGAGATCAATCCACCTGCCTCTGCCTCCCAAGTGCTGGGATCAAAGGTATGCACCACTACACCTGGCTCTTTTTTCTTTTTTGAACAAACCAAATTTAAATTTTTTTTTATCTATCTAATTAGGGACAAGGTGAAGATCCTCCACGCCAGGCAAGTGCTTACTACCACTGAGCTACAGCTATAGCCCTTAACTTTGTTTTCAAATAGTATCAGCAAGAGCCACCATTCTGGCCTCTTTTTTCCCTTTACACCATCACTATTCCAGTGGCCTCCCCTGAACCTAAGGCCCATTTTCCACCCATCTTTTTTTTATTATTTATTTATTAAATGTGTATGAGTGTTTAGCCTGCATACACCACATGCATACAGTGCCCACAGAGACCAGAGGAAGATGCCAGATCCCCAAGACTGGAGTTACAAACAGATTGAGAGTAGGAATCGAACCCTGGTCCTCTGGAAGAGCAGCCAATATTCTTAACCACTGAGCCAACTCTCCAGCCTCCTCCACCCATCTTCTCTCTACCTTGTCTGGTCTCCCCACAGCTCTCCAGTACCAGGGAATAAGAACCATCTATAGATGGACTCTGAAACACTTGACTGGATGCCCAGACACTTGACCAGAACCCACCAGAGGAGCCCTGTTCTTCTGACACACGCCAGGGCTCACCTGTCCAACAAGCACTCAAACCCCACGCACCCCGGGCTCCCCAGGGTCCCAAACCCACAGACACTTCCTTCACTCACCAAAGCCTCCAGGGTTGGAACGCGGAGTGTAGAAGCTCTGGACACCACATCTCTTACAGAAGGTGTGCTGGGCTTTGTGCGTGTTGAACGTGTATGTGGTTATGCTCTCAGCGCCCTGGAGAACAGACACAAATGGACAAGGAGATCACTTAATGTTACTAAAAGCAAATCTTCTGAAAGGATTAGTGGCGGTCCCCTTTTGTAGAGTTCTCTGGGTTGTGGAGATGGCTCCCATTTCCTAGAAAAGCTTTAAACCTTCTTGACAACAGGGACCCGTCTGGACCCCCAGACACCAGTCACTCTGGAGCCTGACAGTCTACAGATCCTCCTGTGTCAACTGTACATGAACAACCCAAACTCAAGTTGATGCACACCAAAACAGAATACCCTCCAAGAGTCCAAGGGAACAGCTGCCTGCTTCCCAGTGCCGCTCACCTGAGGGACTGGCTCCCCATGTCTCCAAAAAGCATTGCTCAAGATCTTAAGGACACCACTAACTATACTTGAATCATTTATAAAGGAAAAACTAGGAAAAAACTCTTTGCCACGTGTCATAAACAAAGGGTTAGTTTTCTTCTTTTTTCTTTCTTTCTTTTTTTTTATTTTTGGTTTTTGGTTTTTGGTTTTTCGGTTTTTAGACAGGGTTTCTCTGTGTTACAGCTCTGGCTGTCCTCACTTTGGAGACCAGGCTAGGCTCGAACTCATAGAGATCCACCTGCCTCTGTCTCCCAAGAGCTGGGATTTTTTAAAAGCATGTGCCACCACCATCACCTGGCTAAGGGTTAAGTTTTCTTATATTTTTGGTTGTAAGCCCAGCCTTTAACGGCTGAGCCATCTCTCCAGCCCGGGTTAAGTTTTCTTAATGGACAATACAAATGAAAAAATGGGCAAAGAATATGAATGGACAATTGAGAGAAAAAAAAGAACATATGAAATGATGCTTATGTTGATGACCTAGAACAAGATATTTCTCAGCACCTGGTGAGAAAGATTAAAAAATCACAAATGTGGGGCTGGAGAGATGGCTCAGCAGTTAGAGCATATAGTGCTTTTGCAGAGGACCTGAGAGTCCTGTTGCCAGTGCCAACGTCAGGTGGCTCAAAACTGCCTATAATGGCTGCTCCACAGAGAGCCAGTGCTTCTACCCTCCATAGGCGCCTGCATTCATGTGCACATACACACACATGCACAGATATACGCACATACACATAATTAAACTCACTGATCTAACAACCTCTTCCGGTCTCCATGTAGGCACTGGCATGTACATGTGCCTACTAACAATGCAGACATACACAAACACATAAAAATATAAATAAATCTTTGTTTTTAAAATCACAATGGTAGAGGCTAGAGGGATGGCTCAGCATTTGGGAGCACTGGCTGCTCTTCAGAGGACCCAGCACCCACATGGCAGCTCATGGTTGTCTGTGGCTCCAGTTTCAGGAGATCTGACACCGTCACAGACATATATGCAGGCAAAACATCAATACACATGAACTGAAAATAAAGAATTAAAAAAAAAAAAATCACAATGGGCCAGGTGGTGGTGGCACTCGCCTTTAATCCTATCACTCAGGCAGATCTCTGTGAGTTCAAGGTCAGCCTGGTCTATAGAATGAGTTCCAGGACAGGCTACAAAGCTACAGAGAAACCCTGTCTTGAAAAAAAGGGGGGGAGGGAGGGGGCTGGAGAGATGGCTCAGTGGTTAAGAGCACTGTCAGCTCTTCCAGAGGTCCTGAGTTCAATTCCAGCAACCACATGGTGGCTCACAACCATCTGTAATGGGATCTGGTGCCCTTTTCTGGCCTGCAGGTGTACATGCAGAGAGAGCACCATATACATAAAAATAAATAAATAAAAATTAAAACAAATCCCAATGGTGGTTAACATGGTGTTGAAAAGCAGACGCGGGTTGGGGCTTTAGCTCAGTGGTAGAGCACTTGCTTAGCAAGTGCAAGACCCTTGGATCGGTCCTCAGCTCCAGAAAAAAAAAAAAGCAGACACAAAATTAGACATTCTGCCAGTGATGGTGACGTATGCCTGTAATCCTAGCACTTGGGAAGTGGAATCCTAGCATCTAGACAGGAGGATCAGATTCAATATCACCCCAAGGTAGCTCAAGAAGGCCAGCTTGGGCTGCATGAGACCATGTCTCCAAAAAAAAAAAAAAAAAAAAATCCTAACAATGAGGGGCTAGCTGGAGAAATGGATTGACAGTTAGATTGACAGTTGTTCTTTCAGAGGACTGGAGTTTGGGTTCAGCACCCATAGGCAGCTATAACCACCTGTAATTCCAGCTCCAGGGCATTTGACAAATTCTTCTAGCCTCCACAGGCACTGGCATGCCCATGTGCCTACTAATAATGAAGACACACATACACACACATAGAGAAATATAAAATAAAGATTGCTTGCAAATACTAAGCAGCACTAACAATCTCCAAGGTTCCAAAGTGAAAAAGACAAGATGTAAAACATGGGTTGTTGGAATGGCACATGGTGGAGCCCATGGGCATGTTAGTACACACCAGGCCCTGGATTCAACCAGCATGACAAAGATAGAGGGGTGAACTGTCTACTAGGATCCTTTTTTAAAATATGTATCCTTGTATGTTTTCCATGCATATCAATTGTTCAAGAGGATCTAAGAAACAGTTGTTTTCAAAGGGCAGAAACTTGGTGGCTGAAGAGGAGGGGGTTACTGAGCTGGAGATACGGCTCAGGGGCAAAGAGAGCTTGAGCTTGCTGCCCAGTCATGAGGGCCAGAATTCATATTCTGGCACATATACTGGACACCTTACAGTGTCCTGTAACTCCCACTCTAAGAGATCCAATGTTTTCCTCTGTGCACTTCTGCATATGTGCACAGTCATGTAGACACATAAATGCAGATACACACAAACTCACACATACATTAAAAAATAAATTTTACATTTAAAAAAAAACTTTTAAGCTGGGTAGTGGTGGTACACACCTTTGATCCCAGCACTTGAGCAGCAGAAGCAGGCAGATCCCTATGAGTTTGAGGCCAGCCTAGTCTACAGAGGGAGTTCCAGAACAGGCAAGACTACACAGAGAAACCCTGTCTTGAAAAACAAAACAAAGTTTTAAACATTTATTTATTTTTATCTTATGTGCATTGGTGTTTTGCCTGCATGTATGTCTGTGTGAGGGTGTCAGATCCTGAGGGTGTCAGACTTATAGACATTTGTGAGCTGCCACATGGGTGCTGGGAATAAACTGAACCCAGGTCCTCTGGAAAACAGTCAGTGCTCTTAACTGCTGAGCCATCTCTCCAGCCCCATACATTTAAAAAAAATGTAAAGATTTATCTATTGTATTTCACATATATGGGAGTTTTGACTGCATGTATATATATGTGCACCTAGTGTGTGCCTGGTTCCATGAAGGTAAGAAGAGGGCATCAGACCCTGGGGACTGGAGTTATAGATGGCTGTGAATCATCACATGGGTGCCAGGAATTGAATCCAGGTTCTCTGGAAGAGTAACAAGTGCTCTTAACCTCTAAGCTCTCTCCAAGCCCCTGAAAATGTTTTATAGTTTTGTTTGTTTGTTTGTTTGGGGTTTATTTGGTTTTTCGAGACAGGGTTTCTTTATAGCTTTGGAACCTGTCCTGGACTAGCTCTGTAGCCCAGGCTGGCCTCGAACTCACAGAGATCCGCCTGTGTCTGCCTCCCAAGTGCTGGGATTACAGGCACGCACCACCACCGTCTGGCGTTTTATACTTTTTAAAGATTTATTTGTAATTATGTGTATGTGTTTGTTGGTGCTCTTGGAAGCCAGAGACACTGGATCATGGGACTCAAATTCAGGTCCTCTGCAAAAGCAGTACAGGCTCTTAACCACTGAGTTAATTCCGGCCTCGATCTAAAAATGCTTTAAACAGTGGTGGCTGCGACTTTTTTGTTTGTTTGTTTGTTTTAATTGGAGCTACTTGTGCACACCAAGAACTTCCTGTAAAAAATAGCTCCAAACTTCTTACCTATAACCTGGTACATCAGAACCACCAGGCTCAGCGAGACCCTAGACACCTTACCTGATCTCATCTATCACTATGTCACCTAGTGATACCAGATTCTCTTTATCTACGCACCCACCAACTGGATCCCACGTGCCCTGCATGCTATCATCAAAATCTGCCACATGGAACCCGGTATAGTGGTGCGTGCCGTTAGTCCCAGGACTTGGGAGGCAGAGGCAGGCGTGAGGCCAGCCTAGTTTACAGGGAGTTCCAGGACAGCTATAGCTACATTGTGAGACTCTTGTTTAGGGAAAAAAAATTCAACATGGGTCATTCCTTGACTTCTTAACACCAGTGACAAATCCAATGACTGTGTCATGTTCTTTCTTTCCTTTTTAAAGCAGGTCTAGAATTGAACATTGAGCGTTATGCATGTGAGGCAAGCACTCTCTAGGGAGCTACAGCCCCAAATGGCCACCTTTTTGATAACTTTTATTTACCATCATTTTGTGAGTATGTATGATTGGGGTAGTGGGGAACATGCATGCCATGGCCCATGTGTGGTCAAAAGACAACTTCAGTGGTCGTTCATCTCCTTTCATTTTTAGATGGGCTCCTGGGGTCAAACTCAGGTCAGCAAGCTTGCACTGTTGGCCTACACCCATTCTTTTGACCACTGAATCCTTCTTAACATGGCTGTCTACCGTATTCCATTGTAAAGCATTTGCCACTGAATACACCGCATTCTGTGTTTATTTACTCTACCACCTACTTCCTCTTCTGTTCATGTACTGAAAAACATTCACAGGCCTGAACTGTCCTCGGCCTTCTCTTTGCCCTGGATACCTTTGCACAGCTGACCTCCTATGCTGCAGAGGCCTAAAGACAAATGTGCCAGAACTCCCAGGTCCTGGTCCCATTTCTGGATCCAGACTTGTAGATCCAGCTTCCAACTAGCGAACAGGAAGACTGAACAAATCAAGGGAGGATGTGTGCCCTACAGCATCAGGAGGGATATGTAGAAGCCTAGTAAAGAAGTGTGCCACTGAGCACCAGGAAGTGTGTGGAGAGGCCCAGGGGAGAAGTGTGCCACAGAGCACCAGGAAGTGTGTGGAGAGGCCCAGGGGAGAAGTGTGCCACTGAGCACCAGGAAGTGTGTGGAGAGGCCCAGGGGAGAAGTGTGCCACAGAACACCAGGAAGTGTGTGGAGAGGCCCAGGGGAGAAGTGTGCCACAGAGCACCAGGAAGTATGTGGAGAGGCCCAGGGGAAAAGTGTGCCACAGAGCACCAGGAAGTGTGTGGAGAGGCCCAGGGGAAAAGTGTGCCACAGAGCACCAGGAAGTGTGTGAAGAGGCCCAGGGAAGAAGTGTGCCACAGAGCACCAGGAAAGATGTGGACAAGGCTATCGAGGAAGAAAACAGAGGACCAATTCCCCACCCAGGCTGCATCTATTGGTATCTTCAAGAGCTGCCTGTTGCAGGGTCTTAGGAATGAGGCTGAGGACTGCCTTCCTGGCCAGATAGGATCCCTGTGTTCTTTACCCACAGACACCCACACCACACCGTCTGTGATGAGGACAGAGGTATAGGGACAATGACAGAGACAAAGAAGAGGACACAAAGTAGATGTCTGTTTGTTCTCTCACTGCCTTCTTGATGGCTCTACTGCTGTGCGGAGGCATCATGACCAAGGCAGCTTATTAAAGGAAGCCTTGAACCGAGGGCTTTCAGGAGCTTCAGTGAGTGAGTCCTCGCTCTTCATGGTGAGGAGCTATGGGCAGGCAGGCATGGTGCTGGAGCAATAACTGAGAGCTTACATCTGATCCACAGTCAGCTAACAGACAGCCAGAGACTGGACCTGGAGTGGGCTTTGAAATCTCAAAGCTCCCCCGCAGTGACATACCTCTTCCAACAAGGCCTGTGTTGGAAATGTTTATATCAACTTGACATGAGCTAGAGTCATCGGAGATGAGGGAACCTCAGTTGAGGAAAAAGCCTCCATAAGATCACTGTAGGCAAGCCAGGAGGGCATTTTCTTAGTGATTGATAGGTGAGGGCCAAGCCCACTGTGGGTGGGGTCATTCCTGGGCTGCTTTATAAGAAAGCAAGCTGAGCAAACCAGTAAGTAGCACCCCTCATGGCCGCTGCATCAGCTCCTGTCTCCAGGTTCCTGACCTGTTTGAGTTCCTGTTCTTCAAAGATGAACAGTGATACAGAAGTGTAAGCCAAATAAACCTTTCCTCTCCAAGGTGCTTTGGTCATGGTGTTTCATCACAGCAGTAGGAACTCTAAAACAAGGCCATACCTTCTAATCTTTCTTGGACAGTCTACCAATTAGGAACTAGGCATTCAAATACATGAGCTGATGAGGGCCATTCTCATCCAAACCCTGCTCCAGATAATCAAGAATCTGAGGAGGGACTCCTTACCACCATACACACACACACACAAACACACACACACACACTCCTCCCTCCCCCGCGCAAGGAAGAGGGGAGAAAAGATGGTAAGAAAGGAACTCTGGCCTCCCACATTGGAGATTAAATCGCACAGACTTGGTAGGTTGGAGAGATTGCTTAGCAATTAAGAGCACTTAATGCTCCTGCAGAGGACCTGAGTTCAATTCCCAGCACCCATAAGGTGGCTCACAACTATCCTAACTTCAGCTCCAGGGGATTCAACAGGCACACATGTGGTGCATATACATGCTGGCAGACAAAACATCCAGACATATAAAAATAATTTTTTTGAGACCAGGTCTCTCTCTATAGGTTTGGCTGTCCTGGAGCTTCCTATGTAGACCAAGGCAGCCTGAACCTCACAGAGATCCTCCTGTCTCTGCTTCCTGAATGCTAGATTTAAAGATGTGCACCATCACACCCGGCCATAAATCTTAAGAAAAAGACCCACTGACTTGAAAAGACTAAGACATACATGGCCATCTACTCGGTCTTTCCTCCTAGAAGCCTACTGAGAGCCCACTTGGCACCAAACCTCACCAAACCAGGAACTGGCTCAAGCATGGCAACAGGAAGGACCGGCCTCGGACATGACCTGCAGTCTCATGGTAAAGGAGAGGATGTCTACCAAATTTTTGCACAGGCTCATAGTCTGTGGGACTGCAAGCGGAAGGGGAGGAAAGGAAGACAGAATCAAAGTCCAGCCCCACAGCACACTATGTAGAATCTGCTAAAAAGACATCTTGAGGATCTCTGCTCCAGCCTCACCTTCCCATTCCAGACCCCACCCCTCAGAAAGCCCAAGGGTCAGCTCCTCCCCCAGCGATGCTCAGAACCACACCTACACGGTATTGAAGACACGCCTCCAACCTGCCACGGGATTTCCCTTCTGCTTTCTTCCCCAGAAACACCCGGTCATTCATTGCTCAGATTAAACCTGGACTTTTACTTTGGCCTGATCTGATCTAGTGCATTGGTGGAGAAACACAATATCGAGGTACAGAAACCTTTCAATCTTACAAAATTTGTATTTTCCTTCCCAGAGATTTTGTCTCTAAGAGAACTAATTCTAAAGAAAAACTGCCAAAGATTTGTACGCAGGGAAATTCATCACAATGTTGTTTATAATTCAAGGAGTGAAATGGGGGTTGGAGAGATGACTTAAAAGTTAAGAGGGGTTGGGGATTTAGCTCAGTGGTAGAGCGCTCGCCTAGCAAGCACAAGGCCCTGGGTTCGATCCTCAGCTCCAAAAAAAAAAAAAAAAATGTTAAGAGAACGTTGGGGGATGGTGGCACATACCTTTAATCCCAGCACTCAGGAGGCAGAGGCAGGTGGATCGGTGAGTTCGAGGCCAGCCTGGTCTACAGAGAGAGTTCCAGGATAGGTACCAAAGCTATACAGAGAAACCCTGTCTTGAAAAACCAAACGAAACAGTTAGAAGCACTGGCTGCTCTTGCAGAGGACACAGGTTTGATTTCCAGCACCTACACAGTGGCTCACAATCCTCTGTAACTCCAGCTCCGGGGATCTGCTACCCTCGTCTGGTCTCCGAGGGCACTGCATTCATGCAGTGCACAGATGCACATGCAAACAAAACCTACACACATAAAATAGTACAATTTTTAAAATAGACTCAAGCCAGGAATGCACCACTGCAAATTCAAGAGTGATGGGATAAGTCAGCCAAAAACCTGGCTGGGGAGGGAGGGAGATGGTCTGCACAAGTCCACAGTGATGAAATTAAACTTAAAAACAGCTGGAGATGTAGCTCAGTGGTATAGGACTTGCCTTGGCTCAACTCTCACACTAAGTAAAAAGGAAAGGAAAAACTGTGGGGTTTTTTTTTTCCACTAGGAAATGATAAAGTAGTTTCTAGACAGCATAGGGGATTTGTTTGTTTGTTTTTGTCTTTTGAGACAGGGTTTCTCTGTATAGCCCTAGCTGTCCTGGAACTCACTCTGTAGACCAAGCTAGCCACAAACTCACAGAGATCTGCCTACCTCTGCCTCCCAAGGGCTAAGATTAAAGGTGTGTGCGCCACCACACCTGGACAGAACAGTCACCTTTTATTTATTTATTTTTTTGAGACAGGATATAGCTAACGTTGCTCAGATTGGCCACACCCACAAAGGACTGGGTCCTCTACGTCACTCACTAATTAATCACTAATTAATGCCTGCAGCCCAATCTTACTGAGACATTCTCTCATTTAAGGCCCTTCTCTCTAGTAACGCTAGCTTGTATGAAGTTAACATAGACCTGGCCAGCCACTGGCTTACATAATATTTTGATAAAAAGATATGACAATCGTGGTAGTATGTATGTGTAGTTGTAGGTACTTAGGAGACTGAAGCAGGAGGGTCTCTTAAGAATAGAAGCCCAGGAGGCAGTCTGGGCCACAGAGCAAGATCCCGTATTTAAAATAAATAAATAAAGGTGAGATGACTCTGTGGGTAAAGGGGTTTTCCATGCAAACCCGATGACCTGAGGACTTACATGGTAGAAGGAGAAAACTTAGTCTTGTATGTTGTCCTCTGACCTCCACGGGTACACTATGGCATGTGTGCCTACAGACATACATATAGTATTAAATAAAATAAAATTTAGGGGCTAGAGAGATAGCTAGCTCAGTTGCTGTTCTCACAGAGAACCTGAGTTCAGCTGCTTGCACCACAAGGAGGTTTACAGCCATTGTCCACTCCAATTCCAGGGGCTCTTATGCCCTCTTCTGGCCTCCACAGGCACCAGACACTTATAAGGTACACATATATACACATACAGGCAAAATATTCATACATATAAAATAATAAAAATTTTAAAACTGGACTCAAGCCAGGAATTCACTACTAAAATATAATTTAAAAGCAACTAAATATATATATATATATATATTTTTTTTTTGTTTGTTGAGACTCACTATGTAACTTTGGCAGTCCTGGAACTCACTATGTACACTGGCCTGGCTTCAAACTCACAGAGATTGCTATGTCTCTGCCTCCTGAATGCTGGGATTAAAAGTGTGCACCACCAGCTGTAGCAACATATTTAGATGTATTTATCTCTATAACATAATGCACAAATGGCCAGAAATATAGATCAATTAGGAGAGTGTTTGCCTAGTATGCATGAATCTAGGTTCAAACACTAGCAGTGTATAAGCTGGGCATGGTGGCACATACCTGTAATTTCAGTGCTCAGGTAAGAACAGGAAGATCAGTTCAGGGGCAGTCTAGGATACATGAGACCCAATCTCTCTCTCTCTCTCTCTCTCTCTCTCTCTCTCTCTCTCTCTCTCTCTCTCTTTCACACATTCACACACACACACACACACACACACACACACACACAGAGAGAGAGAGAGAGAGAGAGAGAGAGAGAGAGAGAGAGAGAGAGAATGATGTATAAAGATGTGTGTCAAAAAATAGTAGTGGGGTTGGGGATTTAGCTCAGTGGTAGAGTGCTTGCCTAGCAAGCACAAGGCCCTGGGTTCAGTCCTCAGCTCCGGAAAAATTAAAAAAAAAAAAGTAGTGATTACTTTTGAATGATTTTATTTTTAAGTAATACAGGTATTACTCAAAAGTAATACAGGTTACTCAGATAATTTTTCAGTTTTCAAAATGATTTTAATTGATTTTTCTGAATTTGAAAATATTTCTACAATAATATCAAATATGCTTTCCAAAACAAAGGGAAGCCAGGCGTGGTGGCGCACACCTGTGATCCTGGCCCTCACGAGGCAGAAACAGGAGGTCTTGAGTTCAAGGCCAGCCTGGCTGTCTCAAAACAAACAATTTATCCACTCAAAAAGTAAATAACTGGGGACTAGTGAGAAGGCTCAACAGGTAAAGGTCTTACCACAGAAGCCTGGGACTTGAGTGTGACCCTAGAAACCTTGTAAAGGTGGAAGGAGAAAGCCAGTTCCACAGAGCTGTCTTTTGGCCTCCACATATGTGCTGTGCCTACCCCGCCAACAAATAAAACATTTAAAGGGAAAGTTAAAGTACACCTGGGGGCTAGGCACGGAGCTCAGTGGCAAAGCATTTGCCTACCATAATGGAGGCCCTGAGTTCAATCCCCAGTACCTACCACATAAAAAAAAAAAAAAAAAAAAAAGAAAGAAAGAAAGGGAGGGAGGAAGAAAGGGAGGGAGGGAGGGAGGGAGGAAGGAAGACATGAACCTGAATGGAAAGTAATCAGAAACTAGGAATAACCTCTGTGATCCCAGTACTCAGGAGGCTTAGGTAAGAGGAACGTTAAGTTTGAGGCTGGCCTAGGCTACACAGTGAGACTCTACGTAAGAAAAAAAGGATCTCAAAGCCCTTAAAAGGTCCGACTAAGCTCCCTGCCCCTCACGCTGTACAGCAAGCCAGCTAAAAAGATGGGATAGGGGATCCTGGGTCCTTACACATGGGCTCTCCCAGCTCTGACCCTGCTTGTAAGTACTAACCTTCAGGAGTTTGAACCGAGAAGCTGGAACAATGAAGTGTCTATTCTGCTTCTTCTTGCAAATGCTACAGCTACAGAAAGAGCAAGGGCCAGATTATGAGTTACCATCTGCATTGTCCATATGCCCAAGCAGCCCAGCCCCATGCCTGCAGAACCAGCTGACCTCAAACGGGACACCCTTCTCAGCACCATCCCGGGGAGGGAAACTTAGGCAGCTGAACAGGCCACCTGGAGCCTCTGCTCTTCGTGGCTGTGAAGCCTGCTGGTGACAGAGCCAGCAGGGGAGACCACACAGCATTCAGCAATCCTGGACCTCATTTTCTGCTGCCCCCCTCCCGGCCCTGAAGAGAAACAGTGGACTTAAAAGACACTCAGAAAATGAATGCAGACATTTCTATACGTTCATGCCTCTTTAGACGGGCACACCGGAGCCAAGGAAAGAACTGTAGGCTTCCCCCTATCTCCACATAAGAAAACCAAGCTCTAAGCGTTTTACCCAGAAATACCAAACTGGAAACTGAGTCAAAATCTGCTCTTTTCAACTCACCATTTTTGTCTGTTTTTATTTCTCTACCCTAGGGATAGTGAACTCAGGTATCATACATACTAAGCAGGCATTCTGCTACTAAAGCACACCTCAAGCCCTTCAATTCACGTTTTTTTTTTTTTTTTTTTTTTTTTTTTAAATTTAACTTAGGAGCTAGAAATGGCTCAGTGGTTAAGGGCACTGACTGTTCTTTCAGAGAACCCTGGTTCGATTCCCAGTATCCACCTGGTGGTTCACAGTTCCAGGGTACCAAACACCTTTTTTGACCTCTGGAGCATGTGGTAAACAGACATCCGTGCAGGCAAAACACCCACATGCATAAAATAGGTTTTTGGGTTTGTTTTTTTTTTTTTTTAAGTTTTAACTTTATTTTATTCTGTGAGACAGAGGGGTCATGTTAAAATTTGTCTTTATTTTTTGAGACAGGGCCTCACGTGTCCCCAGCTGGCTTCACACTCACTAAAGATTTGAAGATGGCTTACAGCTTCTTTGTTTGCTTGCTTACTTTTTATTTTGAGAGAAGAGTCTCCTGGACACTAACACCATACAGCTGGGGACAACCTTTAACTTCTGATCCTCCTGTCTCTACCTCCCCCCAGGCCAACAGGCATGTGACTTCATGCCCAGTTTATGCAGAAGTAGGGATCAAATCCAGAGCTTTGCACATGCTGGGCAAACATCCTACTGAATGGGCCGCATCCCTAGCCCTAATTCACTTTTTAAAACACTCTGCCTTAGTATAGGATTCTCCAAGAAATTATGCCATAATGTTTCTTTCGAAATCTGGATTCTATTAGTGGCCTAGCCAGTTCTCCATTTGAGGAATTCCATAGTATTTATTATTCGCATGAAATTCAGGTACCATTAGAGGTAAAGGACTGCACCCTCTTGAGTAATTAAATACCTGCCAACAGCTGGTCCAGAAGATAGACCCTGTTGTTCTCATTCTATTATTATGCCAGGGAAGGTGCTTAAGAAGCAGGCCTGCGGGTTGGAGGGATAGCTCAGAGGTTAAGAGCACTGACTGCTCTTCCAGGGGTCCTGAGTTCAATTCCCAACACCCACATGGTGGCTCACAACCATCTGTAATGAGATCTGGCGCCCTCTTCTGTGTACATAATAAATAAATAAATCTTTAAAAAAAAGAAGAAGAAGAAGCAGGCCTGCCACTGATCCGGGTGGTATCATGGGCCTCATGCCAAGAACAGAGAGAGCGCCAGTACATGAAAAGCTTCTGGCCAGGCGTTGGTGGTGCATACCTTTAATCCCAGCACTCACGAGGCAGAGGCCGGTGGATCTCTGCGTTCGAGGCCAGCCTGGTCTACAGAGTGAGTTCCAGGACAACTAGGACTACACATAGAAATCCTGTCTCCAAAAAACCAAAAAACTAACTAGTGAGCTGGCTTGGCAAGTAAAGGTCCCCACCACCAGCCCGATGGCTGGGTGACTCCACGATCAAGGAGAACTGACACCCACAAGCTGTCCTCCGCCCTCCACACATGCTAAAGGTATAACAGAGAATAACTTTCGAACCCGTCACTGACAGACACCCAAGCGGGAAGAGCAGAACAATGAACCTTTATGTGCCCAGTACCTGATGTAACAGTTATCAGCTCGTGGCCAACACTGTTTCATCTATACCCCGACTCCCCAGATGGATCTGAAACACAGCCTTTTTGCTCCTCAAGTCTTCCAAGCCAATGTGGAAAGATAAAAATACTCACTTGCAGTCGAAAATGTGTAAGTCTGCTGAAGCCCAAACTTCAAAACGGACCGCTCCACAGTGGCAGCCGCCGGTGTGCTTCACCAGGCCCTGGTATTCACTAAACGGAATAAAAACTAGCGCATAAGAACTTCTAACAGACAGGCAGGCAGGCAGGGGCCTTGTGGCATGGACCCTATCTTTTTGTTCTCTAAAGAAGGCCAGGCTGGGACAACCACCAGGTACATTTCATAAAAGAGGTTCAGTTATTTTCGCTGTGAACCGTCTTGAATTTTATAAGACTGCAAAATAAAACACTCCCAGAATTCAGTAAATATGAAGATAGAGGAGAAGCCTAGCTCTCCACCAACCAAATATTATATGTCAACTGTTTAGTGAAAAAAAAAATATTTATAAGGGGTTGGGGATTTAGCTCAGTGGTAGAGCGCTTGCCTAGCAAGCACAAGGCCCTGGGTTCGGTCCTCAGCTCCGGAAAAAAAAAAAAAAAAATTTATAAGCTAAGTACCAAGAAGAGTCTTTACAGCCTTAAGCAGCTACCAAGCAAACTTGGCCAATTATTTAATTTTGGTTTTAATAAAGTCAGTAGAAGTGGCTATGAAAAGCAAGACAGGTTGCCCAGTTGGGTCTACTGACTCAGAAATGCTTTCTGGGGGGATAACAAAGGCTTTCATAACTCTGTTCAGTCTCCTCTAGTACTTCTCAAGTACATGGCTTTTTACACAACTCTATACCGCTGGAGCCAGCCCCATAACTGAATATTAAGACTCAATGAACACCATGTAGCTTCTTCCCCAAAAGACTAGACATTCTTGCCACTAATAAATGAGAGAACATTTCACGTGAACAATGAAGGAAAAACCGCTCACTGCAGCCTTACTTTGCCATCTGATTAATGGCAAGACTGAATACTCTCCCAGGTCCCTCTAACAAGTTAACATCTCAATTTCTTCTTCCATATTTGATGTTTAGTGTATAAAAAAAAAAAAGCAAACCTTATTATATTTAGTAACAGAACAAGAAGCCCCTGAGCCCCTGTGATCATCCCACCAAGAGAGATTCCATATTTGCTATACATTCCTCCAAACCTTTTTTCTATGCGATATTTGAACAAAACCATTGGTGTATATAACATACACTTTCTTGACACAAAAAAGTTAGCTTAGAGGACATAAAAGTAACTGTAAGCAAGCATACAGCACGCTAGTCTAGTGAGCAAAACATCTTTTCCTAGATCATTATCAGTTTGTTTTCAGGGAAAATATTAACTCAAATTTTTGCTTTGTGCGTCTAAGGATTGGGGCTTTTTTGTTTCGTTTTGAGACTGGGTGTCATGTAGCTTAGGCTGGCCTCAAATTAACTATGTAGACAAGGATGACCTTGAACTTCCAGATCTTCCTGCCTCCAACTTCCAAGTACTGGGTTTACAGACACGGACCACCGTTCGTTACCCCTGGCTTGTTTCTGTTTTCCTTTCTTTCTCTCTTTCTTCTGGGAAAGGATGTTTCTGTAGCCCAGGTTGGCCCTTAAATGTTGTACCCCTCCACCTCTGCCTCCTAAAAACTAGGATTACAGGCATGTGCTACTGTGCCCAGTCCCATGGATCTTTATAGAGTATCTCTTAGCCTCCCAGTAGCTAGTACACAACAGGTACTCAACAAACGTTATTTTTAAGTTTTAATTGTTTTTTTTTAAGTTAATATTTCATAGTATTCAATTTATAGCCCAGGGGAATTAAAACTAAAAAGCAAAACACAAAGAAAGCTAAATAAATAGTCCGTTTCTGAGAGGATGCACCAACACCAAGAGAACTTTTTCTGGAACAAAGACAAAAGAACATCTTGATGTTTATAAAAAAAAAGTAGCTCAGATTTTTGAGTAACTGTTCAGTTAATATCAGTTTTGTCTTTTATTGTTCTTTTTCAGTTCGTCTGGGAGTGAGAACCTGTATGACTAGGGCACTCAGTATTTCTCTGCAGCACAATGGTTAAAGGAGGAGGGGGTTCACATGCCTTTTGGTAAAAAGGAGACAGTTCTACCAGCTTTTTTCCCAGTAAAGGACCCCTAAGATGCTCCCTAGGCCACCTAAGAAGCTGGAAGCACTTCAGGAGCACAGATGGAGGAGAAGAAAGTAAAGCCTGCCACCCGGGACCCCAGGTGAGAGCACAAAGCCCGAGCTTCCCATTCCCTCCAGCACGCGTCGGTCCAGGACATCGCTTTGCGCGCGCTTCCCTCCGGGATCAATAACCCGCACCCTCCCTCCCGGGAACTGCCGGGAACAACTGGCCTTCGCTCCCTTAGGCCCCTAAATTCTCCATTTCGACCATTCCTCCCGCCCACCCTCCGAAAGCACGTGCAAATACGGATAAAACGGTCTTGGTAGCAGGGAAATCGTGGACTGTATGTCCTTTTCACCCGGAGAGGCCCTCCCGCGCATGCAGCCGGACACAGTCCTGAGCAGCCAGCCGGGGCGGCGGGCGCCTGGTCCCGGCTCCGCACCCAGCCTCGGGTCCCGCCGCCGGTGCGCACTTGGCAGGTGCCGGCCCGCCGCCCCCGCCACACTCACAAGGTGTCCAGCAGCAGCTTGGCGGCGCCCTCGAAGCTGAGCCGTTGCCGCTTCTGGAACGTCTCCCAGCGCTCCCGCTGCTCCCCCAGGTCGAGCGCAGACACCGAGGCGGCGGGGGTGTCCGCCGGCGGCGGCGGCGGCGGCGGCTCCTCGGAGGCCGCCTCCTGGACCCGCGGCGGCGGCTTGGGCCGCGGCTTTGCCGACGGCTGCGGACCGGCCGCCCCGCCCCCGCCCCCGGCCTTAGCCTTGCTCGCCGAGCGCCGCGTGCGGCTTTCGCCGCCGGCCAGGCCCCTGGAGGCACCCGAGCGCCGCTGCTCCCGCGGCTCGGTCGCCACCGCGCTCCGCGTCCGCCGCATGTCTCCCTTAGCCGGGCGCACAGGCCTCTCAGCTCTGCGCGTCCCCGCCGGCTGATGCGCGTCCCCGCCTGTGACAACCTGAAGGCCCCGGGGGTGGTGCGCAGCGCTCCGGGACACGCGAGCTCGGGACCCGGCTTCCGCGGCCTGCCCGCCACGGGAGACCCGGGGCCGTGTGGTCTAGTGCTGGGGAGGATCTAACAGGACCGCGCCTCCACCTGCGCTTGCAGGTAATCGCGCCCGTTTGATCTGCGAAGGCGCTTTAGTCTCCACTGTCGCCAGGACCTGCAACCCTACATTCGGGACCTGGGGAGGCCTAAGATCAGGTCTCGATGTATGGCCACATCAGAGCTGACAAGCTTGGGCGACTTGATCTCCAAAGTGGTGGTGACACTACCTACCAACGTTGGAAAAGCCATCATGTGCCTAATATGAGCTAACGTCTGTAAATGGTCTGGCACTTGCTAGTTGAAGCATAAATGACAGCTGGACTCGTTTGGTTAATGGTCAACAGACATTTTGGGTTTTATTTTATTATTATTTTTGTTTGTTTTTGCAGAACTGGGAATAGGTCCTAGAGTATTGTGCAAACACTTTACACTGCGCCACATTCCCAGGCCCGGATTTTGTTTTCAGTTTTATGAATAGATCTAGGATTATATTCTGTTTGTATGCTTTTGCAGAATACGATACTGAAGTTTAAAGGGAAAAAAAAAATCACAAGAACACCCCCACCCCCGGCATCCCAGATAATCTCCAAACCCTCTTAGTTTCTCTCACACTTTCAAACGTTTTCTTACTCATTTTCTTGCATTTTTCCTTTTCAGCTTTCTTGTTTTTGTTAATTCATACGTTTATTATAATGTATAATCCATTTATTTTCAGTCTTTATAAGACTGGAAATATTGATTATAGATTTTTACCAGGCATAGCTTTATCTATTTATAAATCTTCAGGAAGTTTTTTGTTTGTTTGGTTGGTTTTTGTTTTTTTGTTTTTTGTTTTTTTTCCAGACAGGGTTTCTCTGTGTAGCTTTGCACCTTTCCTGGAACTCGCTTTGTAGACCAGGCAGGCCTCGAACTCACAGAGATCCGACTGGCTTTGCCTCTCAAGTGCTGGGATTAAAGGTGTGCGCCAACGCCCGGCATTCAGGAAGTTTTAACACAAAGTTCTCACTGCTTAAAACTTCCTAGATACACAATTTGTTTTGCTGTTTCCTTTGCATTATACTTTACATAAAGTGCTCATATCTTAAATGTACAGATTTGCACCCTCCGAGTCAGATGTGGCACATCCTAGCACACGAGAATATCTCAAAAAAGAAAACAGAAGTGGGGTTGGAGAGATGGCTCAGGGGTTAAGCGTGCTGGTGGCTCTTCCAGAGGTCCTGATTTCCAGTAACCACATGGTGGCTCACAATCATCTGTAATAAAATCTGGTGCCCTCTTCTGGTGTGTAGGTATATATGTGGCAGAACAATGTATACATAATAAATAATAAATAAATTGTTTTTAAAAAAACAAAAAATACAGGGGTTGGGGATTTAGCTCAGTGGTAGAGCGCTTGCCTAGCAAGCACAAGGCCCTGGGTTCGGTCCTCAGCTCTGGAAAGAAAAAAAAACACCCCTTTTTTGACTTTTATCACTATTTCTAACTTGTGCCAATTGGGGGTAAAGCTAGTTGTGTGGGGGGGGCACATTTCACAGGGTTACCTATGAGGAGGAGAGAGGCATAAGGAATTAATAGATAGAAAGATAGAGGAGATGAGACAGACAGAAACACAGGATAGCTTTGGGAGGACCTGGGTCAAAATCCACTGGCCCCTTCTGTCTTTTTTTTTTTTTTTTTTTTAATATTTATTTATCTATTATGTATACAGCATGTGTGACTACAGGCCAGAAGAGGGCACCAGATCTCATTACAGATGGCTGTGAGCCACCACGTGGTTGCTGGGAATTGAACTCAGGACCTCTGGAAGAGCAGTCAGTGCTCTTAACCACTGAGCCATCTCCCCAGCCTTCTGTCTCTTCTAAAGGGCTTTTTATAACAATGCCAAGGGGTGAAGGGAAAAGCTGGCTACATCCAAGTGCAGACCCTTCCAAACACCTGGTAACCGTGCACGTGGTCAGTCCATCCCCTTATGCAGCCCTGCTGGGTAAAGTAAGTTCAGATCTCACTAGGAAACCTCCAGCTAGTATTTACATTAACATTTGTATATAAATCATTTTAAAGACTCATTTCTCTTCCAAATATTCGAAGTGGGATTTCTGGTTCATTCGCTACAACTGTGTTGTGATAAGAGTCGTATAATGTAGTCAATGCTGTCTTTAACTCACAAGCCTCCTGCCTCTACCTCACAAATTCTAGGATTACAGACATGTGCATCATGCCTAGTGAGCACTATCCTTTTTTAAGGAATTACTAAGCAATCTTTAGCCTGGCTAGAAAGCATTATATTCTACCAGTACTGTATGAGGATTGTGGTTGTTCCACACCTCACAAAACTTGACAGTGTTGATCTGGTGGTGATGTGGTGACATCACTTTCTATGGTTTTGTATTTCTTTGTCCTGTAGTGTCGGGGAATAGAATATTTGTTTAAATATGTAAACATGTGTTACATTTGTCTTGCAGAATAATTGTTTAACTATGTAAAGATGGGTTGCTTTGTTTATGCTGCATTTGTTTAACTATATAAAGATGTGTAGCTGTTTCACCTTGTCTGCCTAAGACAGGTAAGACTACCTGATTGGTCTAATAAAAAACTGAATAGCTCTCCTTTCCCTCTTGACCACGTGTGTTTCCTACAGGCCTGTTCACGTCTGTCTCTTTCTCTCCTATCTTAATAAAAACTCTTCTGTGGGGAAAAAAAAAAAAAAAAAAAAAAAGGCTGACCAGCCCGGGGTTGGGGATTTAGCTTAGTGGTAGAGAGCTTGCCTAGCAAGCACAAGGCCCTGGGTTCAGTCCTCAGCTCTGAAAAAAAAAAAAAGCTGACTGGCCAATACCTAGGCAGAGGAGGGATAGGCAGGGCTGGTGCACACAGAGAAAAGGGGAGCTAGCCAGCTGAGGGTCAGCCAGCCAGACACAGAGGAAGCAGGACAGATGAGGTAAATGAGCCTTGAGGCAGCACATGGATTAATAGAAATGGGTTAATTTTTTTTTTTTTAACTTTTAAAGCTAGCTAGAGCGGGGCTGGGGGAGATTGGTGGAACATGCCTTTAATCCCAACACTCTGGAGGTAGAGGCAGGCAGATCTCTGTGAGTTCAAGGCCAGCCTGGTCTACAGAGCAAGGTCCAGGATAGGCTCCACAGCTACACAGAGAAACTCTGTCTAGAAAAAAACAAAAGAAGCTAAGCTAAGAAACAAGCCTAAGGGCTGGAGAGATGACTCAGCAATTAAGAGCACTGACTGCTCTTTCAGAGGACCCAGGTTCAATTCCCAGCACCCACATGGAAGCTCACAACTGTCTCTAATTCCAGTTCCAGGGGATCTGACACCCATGGCAAAACACCAAAGCACATAAAAAAAAAAAAAAAAAAAAAAAAAAGCCGGGCGGTGGTGGCGCACGCCTGTAATCCCAGCACTCAGGAGGCAGAGCCAAGTGGATCTCTGTGAGTTTGAGGCCAGCCTGTGCTACAGAGCTAGTCCAGGACAGGCTCCAAAGCTACAGAGAAACCCTGTCTGGAAGAAAAAAAAAAAAAAAAAAAAAGAGAAAGAAAAAGAAAAAAAAAAAGAAACAAGCCTAAGCTAAGGCTGAGCATTCAGAATTAATAGTAAGTCTCCTCGTTAGGATTTGGTGAGGGGTGGTTCAAGAAAGCCTGCCTCACTGTAGTAATGCTGACTTTTCATATGCTGAACATTTGGATGTCTTCTGTTTGCAAGTCCTTTTGGGGCTGAAGAGATGCTCAGTGGTTAAGAGTTGGTACTGCCCTTGTAAAGGACCCCAGCTGAGTTCCCAGCACCTACTTTGGGAAGCTCACAGCTGACTGTAATGTAAGCTCCAGGGTATCTGATGCATTCTTCTCTTCTTGGGCACCTGCACCAATGCATGCACATACCCACACACAATTAAAAGCAATAACAACAACAAAAACAAAACAAAAAAAAAAAACTTTTTTTAGAGAGAGTTGTTTTTAAGCCAGGTTTAAGTCCTGGTTAACTTCCTGTGGCTGTGATCAACCCCATGACCAAAAGCACTGTCAGGGCAGGAATTCAAGGCAAGAACCTGGAGTTAGGAACTCAAGCAGACACTATGGATGAATGAGTCTCTTGGGTTGCCATGCGCGCGCCACACACACACACCAGGACATCTGTCAAGGGCTGCAGTGCCCTCAATGGGCTGGGCCCTCTCACATGAATCATGAATAAAGAAAATGCCTCATAGACTTACCGTCTTAGTTTTTTTTTTTTTTTTTTTTTTTTATTGCTGTGATAAGATACTATGACCAAGGCAATTTATAACAGAGTTTATTGGGGGCTTACTGTTGCAGAGGGTTAGAGTTCATGAGCGCGTGGCAGAGAGCATGGCAGCAGGCAGGCAGGGAGGAGCCTGGAGCCATAGCTGAGAGCTCACACGACTCAAAAGCAGCAGGCAGAGAGAAAGAGAGAGTGGGTTAGTCTGGACTTTTGAAACTTCAGTGCCCAGCCCTCGTGGCACACGAGGCCAACAAGGCCACATCACCTAAACAGTTTCATCAACTGGGGACCAAGTGTGCCTGGGGGGACCATTCTCATCCAGACCACCACACTTGACCACCCACCAATCTGACAGAGGCATTTTCTCAACTGAGGTTCCCTATTTCCAGATGACAAAAAAGCTAACAGTTTGATATACAGCTCTCTGTGTCTTTGCCAGACATGCGGGTTAAGGATGACTTCCCCTGTGGGAGCTTGTCTTTCCACTTCCTTAACACCATCTTTTGATGAGTGGAAATTCTTTTTTTTTTTTTTTTTTCCTGAAGCTGAGAACGGAACCCAGAGCCTTGCGCTTGCTAGGTAAGCACTCTACCACTGAGCTAAATCCTCAACCCCATGGAAATTCTTTCATTTGACAAAGTTCAAGTATTTTGTGGTGCTTTTTAGTTTACATAGAACTCTGCCTACCTCGAAGGTCATGAACATTGTCTTGTAAATATTCCACAGTTTAGTTCTCGTACTTAGGTCTATTTTCTATCTCATTTATTTTATTCTTATTTATGATTTATTTTTATTTATTTATGTATGAATGCTTTGTTTACACTATGTACACTGCTTGCATGCCAGTGCCCACAGAAGTAAGAAGAAAGTGTCAGATTTCCTAGAATTGGAATTAATTGTAGTATGGATGGTCATGATCCATCCTATGGGTGCTGGGAACTGAACCCAGGTACTGTGCAAGAGCAACAAATACTCTTAACCTCTGAGCCATCTCTTCAGCCCCCTCAAATTAATTATTACATATGGTATACATAGACATCAAGCTCTTTTCCCTCCCATATAGATATCCAGTTATTTACTCACCATTGGTTTATTAAAAAGATTCACATACACATACACACTGAATTGCATTCTCTGTTGAATATCAACTGATCTGTTGTGAAGTATTTAACTATGTAAAGGTGTGTTGCATTTGTTTATTGCATTTGTTTAAGGATGTAAAGATGTGTGTTTAATTATGGAAAGATGTGTTGTAACTGTTTCACCTTGCCTTCATAAGGCACCTGATGGCCTAATAAAAAGCTGAACGGCCAGTGGCTAGGCAGTAAAGAGATAGGCAGGCAGAGAAAATAAGAAGAGGAATCTTGGCACTCGAGAGACAGAAAGAGAGAGAGGAGGAAGAAGAAAGGAAGAGAGAATGAGGGAGAAAGAGACAGAGACGCCCAGGGCTGGCCAGCCAGCCAGGCAGCCTCCAGGCAGCCAGACATGAAGGACATACAGAATGAAAGAAACGTAATAAGAACTGAGGCAAACGTAGATGAAGAGAAACAGGTTAAATTAAGTTACAAGAGCTAGTAGGACACGCATAAGCCAAGGCTGAGCATTCATAACTAATAAGTCTCTGTGACATGATTTGGGAGCTGGTTGGTGGCCCAAAAGAAAGCCTGCTACACTGACCTGTTAGCTGGGGTCTATCTTAACCTTCCATTCTGTCCCATTGCTGTATTTTACCCATCCTCACACTAATACCACTGTCTTTAAGTCCTTAATTGTAAAGTCAGATAAAATTCCCCCAAATTCAAATCCCCAGCACCCATGTAAAAAGGTGTGTGGCTGTACACACCTGTAACCCAGTGCTGGAGGGTGGGGCAGAGACAGGAGGATTGCAGGGGCTTGCTGGCTGACAGCCTAGATCTAGGTTCAGAGAGAAACTCTCAGCAGAACAACAGACACTTTCCTCTGGCTTCTGCATACACACATGGGTGCTCACACACATGTGCACATAACACACACACACACACACACACTCACACACTCACAGAAATTGTGTTTCCTTCTTGCTTTCCCATTGTGTCCTGTCCGGCTCCCTTAGGTATGCTGTTTGACTTCTCCCTGAACCTTTGCAGGAAGCATTTCACATCTGATGTTTACCATATTGTTAGGACTGAGTCTGCCGGGGCCGAGTCTGTTTGTTGAATGGTTAAACTATCCACTTGGATATATAATTCCAAGATCAGTTGCTCACAGCGCCATCCATGCTCATCCCCTCTCTAACACAAGTGTCAGTTGATTAGACAATGTCCTCCGCTAGAGTCACGGCTGATAAATGTTCTGACCACTTGATTCTAAAACTGTCTTTCTTTTGCCCAAGATGTGATGACATTTTTGTCTGGGAATCTAATTTTCGATTTCTTGTCATAGTTTTTCTCTTCAAAAGGTGTACAGATGATTCTACTTTCTGGCTTTAAGTGCGGCAAATGAGAGTTCCCACACTGTTTTTACCTGCTTTCCTTCATAAAACTCGCCTCTTCCCGGTGTGAAATCTGTGCACTTCTCCTTGTACTCACAGAGTGCAAAAATTCTTCTAGGGTTTTTAAAATTATGTTGATAAGATGGATACCTTGATAAAACTAAAACTTGATAAAGAAAACAGAAAGCAAAGTTTGCATTTGTGCCAGGCGGTGGTGGCCCACACCTCTAATCCCAGCACTTGGGAGGCAGAGGCAGGAGGATTTCTGAGTTCGAGACTAGCCTGGTCTACAGCCAGGGCAATACGGAGAAACCCTGTCTCAAAAAATGATAAAATCTAACCACAAGAACAAAATTAAGTTGCTAAATGTGGTGGCACCGACCTGTAATTCCAGCTACTAGGGAGGCTGAGGCAGAAGGGACCACAGTTTAAGGCTGGCCTGGGGTACAGAGTAAGACCCTGAGATCCTGTCTCAAAAGACAAAGGAAAAATGAGCCAGCTAGATGACTCAGAAGGGAAAAGTGCTTGCCACACAAATTCAAACCCAGGAACTCATTGTGGAAGGCAAGAATCAGCTCCTGAAAACCATCTCTGATCTCCACATGTGATCATGCTATTGTGTGCCCACGCTCACACAACCATGGCTGTCTCTCATCTCTCTGTCTCTTTCTCTCTCTCTCACACACACACAAATAACTAAAACAATTTTTTTAAATAAAAAGAAACCTGGGGATATAGCAGTGGTAGGGCCCTTACTTAGCATTCATCATATCTGAGGCCCTAAGTTCAATCCTCAGAACTGAAACAAAACAAAACATAGGCTGAACTCTGTGACTCAACACAGGATCTCATATGTTCTCTATCTGCATCACTTGACTGTTTTCCCTTTTTTTGGTTTTTCGAGACAGGGTTTCTCTGTGTAGCTTTGCGCCTTTCCTGGATCTCACTCTGTAGACCAGGCTGGCCTCGAACTCACAGAGATCCACCTGCTTCTGCCTCCCCAGTGCTGGGATTAAAGGCGTGCGCCACTACTGCCCGGCAACTGTTTTCCCTTTTAGTAGTACCCATGGCTTTGTCAAATTATACCTTCTATTTAACATGGGTTGTCTCTTGGGTGGAAGAGTTCTAATTGGCAATGGGAAATCTATCATCTTCTGTAATCAGTCAAAATGTTCCCCACCAGAAGCGACACTAAATTCTGCCTGAATTCAAACTCATAGAACAGAAAATATAAGATTAGTTACTAGAGGTGGAGGGGGAAGGGAATGGGGAGTTATTTAATGGCTTCAAAGTTCCTGTTTAAGACAATGAAGAAGTCCTGTACTTGATGCCAAGGCATGGCACACTTCAAGAGCAATGATAAAGTAGGCCGCAGGTGTGGATCAGTTGGTGGAGTGCTTGCCTAGCATGCGTGAAGCCTTGGCTCTGACCAGATAAAACTAGGTATAAAAACCATTTAAAGCGCCTGCTTAGAGTCTCAGCACTTTGGAGGGGGAGGCTGAAAGATTAGAAGCTCACAGTCATCCTTGGCCACACAGAGTTCAAGGCCAGCCTAGGTTACATGAAACCCTGTCTCAAAAAACAAACAAAAAAAGTTGAAAGTGGTACATTTTTGCTCATGCCGATTTTACCATTAAAGAAATTGGTCCTGGGGCTGAAGAGATAACTCAGCAATTAAGAGCTAGCATTGCTCCTGCAGTAGACCCAGTACAGTTCCAGGTACAGTTCCCAGCACCCATGTTGGTGACTCACAATTGCCTGTAATTCCAGCTCCAAAGGATATGACCCCCCTGGCCTATGCTGGCACCTGCATTCTCATGCACATACTCACACAGAGACACATTATTTAAAAATAAAACCTTGTCAGGCGGTGGTGGCACACACCTTTAATCCCAGCACTCAGGAGGCAGAGGCAGGAGGATCTCTGTGAGTTCGAGGCCAACCTGGGCTACAGAGTGAGTTCCAGGAAAGGCGCAAAGCTACACAGAGAAACCCTGTCTCAAAAAACCAAAATAAATAAATAAAACCTTAAAAAAAAAAAAAAAAGTCCTGGGTTTTAAAGAATAAGTAAAAAAAAAGTCTTACAAGTGCTTAGGTTGGAAGTATATGACAAAAGATTTACAGTATAAAAGCCCACTCTGGCCATGCTATGGTGGTGTACACCTTAACCCCAGCCCTTAGGAGGCAGAGGCAAATGAATCTCTAAGTTGGAAGCCAGTCTGGTCTATAGAGTGAGTTCCAGGACAGCCAGAGCTACACTGTGTGATCCTGTCTCAAAACAAAACAAACAAAAAACAAAACCAAGAGCCCACACAACTCTGCAAAGTGAGGAAACGAAAACCCTGACAAGGCTGTCCTGGACTTTAAGAAAAAAAATTCTGAACATAGAATAGTGCACAACACCGCTCTACACTTTCCTATTTTGGGTAACAGGACTACAGAAATACAGCTGCAGAGAGTGAATTGCATTCTCTCATATGCAAATGTGCTTTTCAGACAGGATTTGGGCGGAGCTGGTAGTCTCCCTCCAGAGAGACGTGGCCACTAGCAGGATGGAGATCCAGCAGTACACAAAAGGCCCCATTTTGTACCCTGAGGCTTGATACTTCAGTTCCCAGTAAGAGAAGGGAGCTTGACACACTAGGATGGCATGGCCAGGCTGTCCTCTCAGCCACAGGACCCAGATTTCTCAGCTCACATGACAGGCCTCATCTCTTTCTGTTTTTTTGTTTGTTTGTTTGTATGTGTGGGTTTTGTTGTTGTTGTAATGTGGCTTTTTTTTTTTTTTTTTTTTTTTTTGGAAACAGGGTTTCTCTGTGCAACCCTAACTATACTGGAACTCACTCTGTAGACCAGGCTGCCTCAAATTCAGAGATCTACCTGCCTCTGCCTCCTGAGTGCTGGGATTAAAGGCATGCACCACCACCCAGCTCAATATTTATATTCTTCCTATCAAATTGCCTATGGTAAATGCTACTTTCTGAATTTACATAGCATCACTAACCTTCAAGACAATTAGGAAAAGTACCTAGCGGACGAAAGTTGTTAAAGAAAAAAATACTTATTGATACTTTTATGTGCATGTGTGTATGTGTGGTACTGGGTATTGAACCCAGGGCCTTCTCACTAGGCAAGCACTCTTAGCCCTCAGATATACACTTAGACTTTGGACATTTGAGACAAGATCTTATGATACAGCTTTACATATTTTTTGGTGTTGCTGTTTTGTTTTTGTTTTTCGAGACAGGGTTTCTCTGTGTAGACCAGGCTGGCCTCAGACGCACAGAGATCTGCCTGCCTCTGCTTCTCAAGTGCTGGGATCAAAGGCGTGAGCCACCACTGCCTGGCTAGCTCTGTATATTTTGAACTCACTATGTAGTTCAGGCTAGCCTTTAACTCTCAAGTCCTCCCCTCTACCTCCTGCATGGTAGGGTTATAAGCACAGCCACCATGTCCATCTCAATGCAACTTCATTTTTTTTTAATTAGTGTATATCCATTGTACAAAATGATGGGTTTGGGTTTGGGATGTGGCTCATTGTGACTACATATGTGAGGTTCTGTGTTCAATCTCCAGACTGCAATAAACAACAACATGAAGACATTTTTATCTATCATACTCTGCTATCCACTACACCTTCTAGCCCTGTCTTCGTCCTCAGCTGCCTAGAAGAAATTAAATACTTCACCATGAATATGCATGCCAGTCTTAGCCCAGAGGCCATGTTGGTCTTCTCTGTATTGGTTCAATTTTAGTATATGTGCTGCCAAAGTAAACACCGGATGCATTTTAAAGTACAAGAAACAAGGTTTTGTTGTTGCTTTTGAGACAAGGTTTCTCTCTGTAGCCCTAGCTGTTGTGCAACTCACCATATAGACCAAGCTGGTCTCGGAGGCCTCTGCCTTCAGCATGCTGGAAAAAGACAAGAGACACAGGATAGCTTTGGGAGGGCTCTGAGTCAATACCACAGCAGCCACGAGTTTATTTCTCAGAGCCTTTTTTTTTTTTTTTTTTTTTTTTTGAGATAGGGTTTCTCTGTGTAGTTTTGGTGCCTGTCCTGAATCTTGCTTTATAGACCAGGCTGGCCTCGAACTCACAGAGATCCACCTGCCTCTGCCTCACAAGTATGGGGGTTAAAGGCGTGCACCCTGTCAGAGCCTTTTTATACCCAAAACAGGGGAGGCAAAAAGACCTCCCCTTCTCAAGGACACCTTGGTTCAAAGTACTGACAAGCATAAACACCTCCTTAATTCTCAAGACACCTGGTAACCAAGCCTTTGGCCAAATATCCTGTTATCCAGTCTTAAAGAGTAAAGACAAGCTTGAACTCTCTGACCTTGAGTCAAGATGGAAATCAAGTCACAAGCTGGAATCACTGTGGATTCCCACACCTATTGATAAATTTGACTTAACTGCTGACATGTCTCACTGAAAAACAGATTAGCCAAATTTTAACAAACTGGTATAATTGAATACAATATTCTTTCCTGCTCTCATAGCATAAAATGAACAGTTACAAGCATATGTCAATCCTTTAAAGGGTCAGTAGTGCCTATTATTAATGAGTAGTTCTCGACAGCCAGACCTATCAGACTGTCAGAGCTATCCCGATACTGCCTCCCTCAAGTCAGATCTTGCCTGACTTATAAACTACATTGGAGAGGACTTTTATAAATCTTACCTTCGCCAGGTGGTGGTGGCGCACACCTTTAATCCCAGCACTCGGGAGGCAAAGGCAGGCAGATCTCTGTGAGTTTGAGGCCAACCTGGGCTACAGAGTGAGTTCCAGGAAAGGCGCAAAACTACACAGAGAAACCCTGTCTTGGAAAAAAAAACCCAAACCCCCCCCCCCAAAAAACCAAAACAACAACAACAACAAAAAAAAATCTTTTCTAATTAGACAAACTACCCCATCATATTAGCAAAAATGTACAAAGTCAGACAGTACTAGGCGCTGAAAACTCTGCTAAAGAGTTGACCATCTCTAACCCCCAAATCCAAACTGCTCACAAGTTGTATACTTGTGCTTGAAAAGTTAGATGGCTCAGTGGATAAAGGCACTTGCTGACAAGCCTAATGCTTGTGCCTGGCCCTGGAACCCACAGGATAGGGAACACAGGCTCCCCTAAGTTGTCCTCTGATCCCAGAAGGTCTCTCTCTCTCTCTCTCTCTCTCTCTCTCTCTCTCTCTCTCTCTCACACACACACACACACACACACACACACACACACACACCCCACACACTTTTTAAAAGTTCTCACGTTCCATTACGCAATATGTACATATAATAACATATACAGTGAAAATGGTTAAAATGGTTTTAGTCTTTGTTTCGGGAGACAAAGTCTGTAATTCTGTTTGGCCTGGAACTAACAGAGCCCCACCAACCCCTGCCTCCTTACCACCAACGTTAAAGGCATGTGCTACCCTAGCATCTTTTCTTCCACAATTAAAAATTTTTAAATTCAGCCAGGTGTGGTTTAATCCCAGCACTCTGGAGACAGAGGAAGACACATCTCTCAGAGTTTGAGGCCAGCCAAATCTACAAAACTAGTCCCAGGACATCCAACGTTACACAGAGAAATCCTGTCTCAAAAAAAAAAAACAAAAACAAAAACAAAAAACAGAAAACCAAAAAAACAAATTAAGAAACATATATAGCACTACTGTCTTTTTGTGTGTTTTAGGGTCTAAAGATGACACAATTCTTTTTTTTTTTTTTTTTTTAGGTGAACAATGGAAAACTGCTCCTTATTTATTGAAGAAACACTTGAGCACAGTGCTAACTCAATAAATTTCTAATCTCAAGATTTACATTGTCCTATTCGTTTGTGTGTTTGCTTGCTTTGTTTTAAACCTGTTCACAGGGGGCTGGAGAGATGCTCAGCAGTTAAGAGCACTGGCTGCTCTTCCGGAGGACTGGGACTCGATTCTCAATCACCCACATGAGTGCTCACAACTGTCTATATAAATAGTTCCTGGGTATTTGACACCCTCCTCTGAGCTCCTCAGGTACCAGGTACACAGGTAGTATATAAACATATATACAAGAAAAACACCCATACACATGAAATACTTTGTTTTTGTTTTTGTTTTTTTAAACCCGTTTTACAGCTGAGCATGATGGCATGATGGTCCATGTCTTTAATTCCAGCACTCAGGGGCAGAGCCTAGAGGATCATTGTGAGCTCTAGGCCAGCCTGGTCTCTATACTAGTTCAGGCCAACCAGGGCTACATAGTGATGCCCTGTCGGGGTGGGGAGTGGGGATGGGGCCACCCCGAAAACTATACAATGGAAAAAACCCAGCCGGGCGGGGGTGGCACACGCCTGTAATCCCAGCACTCGGGAGGCAGAGCCAGGCGGATCTCTGTGAGTTCGAGGCCAGCCTGGTCTACAGGGCGAGATCCAGGGAAGGCGCAAAGCTACACAGAGAAACCCTGCCTCGGAAAACCAAAAAAAGAACAAAGAAAAAGAAAAAAACCTGTCTGGTCTACTTCAGGAGGAGTCCAGATGCCATTCTTTTAAAATTATTGCCGTGTTGAAGTAACCAAATGATCTACTTTGAGAAACAATAAACCAGGAAGTAAGTTCTGGCAGTTGCTAGATCTTAACCCAGTGAAGTCATCACACCAGTCACAAGATCTGCATTCTGGTTCAATCTGCACATCAACATGTCTGACTCAGAACATACCCTGCTTGGGAAACAAAGGTCCAACTCCTGTGGCCTGATAAAAATAAAATACGATGTACAAGGGACATTGTCTAAATTTCAGTTCACTTCCAATGAAAATCTACCTGCTCTTTATAGTACTGAAGAATCAAACTGGGGCTTTTGGCTCAGGCTAGGCAAACCAGACCTATTCCCAACGTTTCCTTCAGTTGTGTGTTAACTAGTGAACCTTTACAGAGTGAAGGTTATCTCATTTGTTAGCAGTTCTAGACGTCGGGAGGTTGGTAGCCCGAGCCAACAAAGCTGTTTTCAAGGTTAGTTACGTGGCCACCTGGTGACTCCGCATGACACCGCGATCCACGCAGCCCTGCGCGTGCCTTGTTTATCTGGAGGAGGGGAAGGCGGCCACACCCGGGACGCCTGAACCCAGGCCCGAGGACCTAGGACTAACTGCTCCATCCCCTTCCTCTGCGCACTAGGCACCCCAGTGAGGCAGGTGGGTGAACCCCGGGTACTGAGTCTCATAGACACGTGTCCTCTCCCATTGTCTGCAGACTGCCGAGGCGGCAGAGCGGCCGCGTGGCCGCAGGGGCCGGGCGGGTCCCCAGCTGAACCCTCGGCCTCCAGCTCCGCAGGCGCCCCACCCCACGTCCGAGCCTGTGGGCGGCCAAGAGGACAGACAAAGCCGCTAAAGCGCTGCGGCTGCGGAAGCATCAGCGTTTACACTGCAGGGGCCAGAGCGAAGCTCACGTCCAGCAGTGCGAGCAGCGCTGGGTCGCAATTCAGCCTTTGCCTCCAGCCCGCCCAGCGCGGGGTGCGAGAGGTCCAGGGCACCCGGGTTCCGAACGCGGGAAGAGAAGACCCCTTCCCCCACCCCAGGCAGGAAACACGGCTATTTCGAGGGGGGGGGGGGAAAAAAAAAAAAAAAAGAGCCGCGGCGCATGCGCGCTCGGTTACTTAGCAACGCCGACGTTAAACTGCCCCAGAACCGAGCCCAGCAACAATCGAGCGGCCCGCGTCCCCCACCAATCAGCGCCAGCCTAATCCTTGCCGCCTCGCCAATCAGCGCTGGCGCAGCGAGGAAGTTTCCAGAGCTTTCGAGGGAGGGCCCTTTAGCTTGGATCCATCCGCCCGGGGATTTTTTTTTTTTTTTTTCTATATTGCTGTCCAGGGGGAGACGGGTCGCCGGAAGAGAAGGGGCTTTCCTTTGTCAGTGTCCTCTTCTTCGGTCCCGAGGGGCTGGGAGCCCGGTTGAAAAGCCTGGCCGAGTCGTAGGCGGAGCGGGTCCGGGGGGACTACTTTCGGCGGCGCAGGAAGACGGCGGCTACGTCGGGGGTGATGAGTGACGCCACAGACGCTGCATAAATAGCGGCTCGCGCGGCCGCGGCGCTCAGTGACGAGAGGCTTTGTCCGCGGCGGGGCTGCTTGCGTCTGGGTGGCTCGGCGCGCTCGGCGGTTCGTGGTTTCATCACACTCGTGAACAGGTGATGGTCTGCGGCGCCTGAGTCGTGGCCCGACCGGGAGACCGGGGTGGGGTGGGGAGGGGGCTCGCGGGAGGCCCAGCGGGCTGTCTCGGGGGCGGGGCGGGGCGGGGGGGGGGGGGGGAGGGCGAGCCGGCCGACGTGACGCGGCGACGGGCCTTCCGGGAAGAGTGGGCCTTGTGCGCGCGCGCGCGCAGCGGAGCGGAGCGGAGCGGAGCGGGGGCGGCCCTGGCGCGCGCGCCGGGGACCTTAACGGACGCCTAACCGATGGAGAGGCCATCGTGGTTATTTCAGTGGGGGCAGGCAAACAGGAGGTACTCCCGACCTGCAGCCGGGCGTAGCACGGATCCCAGTGTGGGAGCTGTGTGGTTCTCTTTCAATGGGGGGTTTTATTAATGGCCTTTGTGGCGGCTGGGGCTTTGGGGTTTTGTTTTGTTTTTTATTTTTGATATATCACCGCAATTGCAATTGCTGGCGGACTCGGATGTCCCGGCATCCGTGAAGGTTCTGGATGCCAGCTGAGTGTTTGGACATGCGTTTGCATTTTGGAACCATGACGAAACACCTTGTTTGGTGAAGAAACGCGGGGGAGGGGTTTTCCCTAGAGGTGTGGGAATCGGAATTTTTATTAGACGGTTAAAATAACAAGTGGCGCTTTACCTTTTACATTCAAGGTCAAAATGCAGATCTTCGTGAAGACCCTGACCGGCAAGACCATCACCCTGGAGGTGGAGCCCAGTGACACCATCGAGAACGTCAAGGCCAAGATCCAGGATAAAGAGGGCATCCCCCCTGACCAGCAGCGACTCATCTTTGCCGGCAAGCAGCTGGAAGATGGCCGCACTCTTTCTGACTACAACATCCAGAAAGAGTCCACCCTGCACCTGGTCCTGCGCCTGAGGGGTGGCATGCAGATCTTCGTGAAGACCCTGACCGGCAAGACCATCACCCTGGAGGTGGAGCCCAGTGACACCATCGAGAACGTCAAGGCCAAGATCCAGGATAAAGAGGGCATCCCCCCTGACCAGCAGCGACTCATCTTTGCCGGCAAGCAGCTGGAAGATGGCCGCACTCTTTCTGACTACAACATCCAGAAAGAGTCCACCCTGCACCTGGTCCTGCGCCTGAGGGGTGGCATGCAGATCTTCGTGAAGACCCTGACCGGCAAGACCATCACCCTGGAGGTGGAGCCCAGTGACACCATCGAGAACGTCAAGGCCAAGATCCAGGATAAAGAGGGCATCCCCCCTGACCAGCAGCGACTCATCTTCGCCGGCAAGCAGCTGGAAGATGGCCGCACTCTTTCTGACTACAACATCCAGAAAGAGTCCACCCTGCACCTGGTCCTCCGTCTGCGGGGTGGCATGCAGATCTTCGTGAAGACCCTGACCGGCAAGACCATCACCCTGGAGGTGGAGCCCAGTGACACCATCGAGAACGTCAAGGCCAAGATCCAGGATAAAGAGGGCATCCCCCCTGACCAGCAGCGACTCATCTTTGCCGGCAAGCAGCTGGAAGATGGCCGCACTCTTTCTGACTACAACATCCAGAAAGAGTCCACCCTGCACCTGGTCCTCCGTCTGCGGGGTGGCATGCAGATCTTCGTGAAGACCCTGACCGGCAAGACCATCACCCTGGAGGTGGAGCCCAGTGACACCATCGAGAACGTCAAGGCCAAGATCCAGGATAAAGAGGGCATCCCCCCTGACCAGCAGCGACTCATCTTCGCCGGCAAGCAGCTGGAAGATGGCCGCACTCTTTCTGACTACAACATCCAGAAAGAGTCCACCCTGCACCTGGTCCTCCGTCTGAGGGGTGGCTATTAATTCTTCAGTCTGCATTCCCAGTGGGCAATGATGGCATTACTCTGCACTATAGCCATTTGCCCCAATTTAAGTTTAGAAATTACAAGTTTCAGTAATAGCTGAACCTCTGTTAAAAATGTTAATAAAGGTTTTGTTGCATGGTAAGCATATATGGTGTCATTTGTGAAATTCCTCTGGTGGCTTGGGTGGGGTTGGGGTTGGGGGGTTGGGGACTGGGACCTCAGCTGTTCATAATTTTCATCACAGCTTAGATGAGTTGGGAACTTGGTTTAAAAGTTAATGACAAGTCTGTAATACCAATTTGCAACAGAATGTGGGGGGTGGGTCCCTGCACAGCCTTTGGGGGAAAGCAAACATACTTGTCTGAAGCTCATCAAAGATTTTTATAGAGGAAAATAGCCAAAGTTTTGGTTGAGCTCTTTGGATGGTGG
This sequence comes from Onychomys torridus, assembly GCF_903995425.1. Taxonomy (NCBI): domain Eukaryota; kingdom Metazoa; phylum Chordata; class Mammalia; order Rodentia; family Cricetidae; genus Onychomys; species Onychomys torridus. The sequence goes on from NC_050450.1 coordinate 50,774,296, forward strand.
TGTTTACGTACTTTGGGGAGGGAGGGGTTTTTGTTAGCTAATTACCCTGAAATTACCTTACTCATTGCTTGCTTGAGTAAGATACTGGTTGTTTGGGATAATTCCCTTGACTAGGAAGAAGACCCCCCACACACACTTGGAGAAGTGGTAAGTTATGGAAAAGTTAAAAACCTGTAGTGAACACACCTGTGGGTGGAAGGTTTGTATCCTTCAATCTTAAAAGTTTTTGAGACGTCTCACCCTGGCTGGCCTTAAAATTCAGATCCATTCTTTTTCCCCAGCTTACTTTCAAATAACACTTAAAGGCTTACATTTTAGGGTTCACCAAGAACTTGAACCCACCAGTCCTGCCCTATTGAAGTTAATGTCTTAGGGTTTTTAAAGTGCTTTTGTAGCTGTTGCCTTCCTGCTGGAGATGAGGTTTGTATAATAAATGAGATCCTTGCATTTAATCCTAGTCCTGGGGAAGCAGAGGAAGGCCAGCCTGGTCTGCATATAGTGAGTTCTAGAGCTAAAAGACCCTGTCAACAACAAATGGAAATATAGTTGGAAGCAGGATCACATGACACCTGCAATCTTATCCTTTTAATAGCTAAAATGCCAGCCTGTTATGTGAGCTTCTTTTGTGTATTGAGTATATAACAAGCATTTCAGCAGTAAACCTGAATTTTAAACATGGATCTTTCCCATGTTCCTCTCTTTAATTTACTGGAGGACAAATAAATTGGGATCAAACCAAGTGGTCTGGCTTTTGCAAGCAGCTTAATTTGAACTATCACCAGCCCTCTATTGACCCACACCCACCCAGACTAGTTGCTTTGAGCTCCTAAAATCCTACCTCTGCCTTTTAGGATAAACTCACTGCAGATAGCATGAGGTTGGTTGGTTGGTTTCTTTGTTTGTTTGGGTTTTTTTTTGTGGTTAGAAGACAAGAGTCTAGCCCTGACTGCACAGTATAGTCCAGTCAAATTAAAAAAGATCTACCTATCTCTGCTTCCTAAGTATTAAAAATGTGTGCCATCTTGCCTAGGATTTTTTGTTTTGAGACGGCCTTTCTATATAGTCCTGGCTGTCCTGGTGTTCCCAATGTAGAGCAAGGTGGTTTACGAACTCAGATTCACCTGGCTCTGAGTGCTGGGATTAAAGACCTGCACTACCACACATGGCTGGCCAGATAGTTTTTAAGAACGTACAAAATTGGAATTTGAACAGGGAAAAGGCACTTATATGTTGTCTATTATATATAATATATATATTATATATAATATATATATTTTTTAGGTGAGTTTGTTGAGTGTAGTGACACCCCTGATTGAACTCAAGAGGCTAAAACAGACTCACCTAGAGTTCAAGGTCAGGGTGAGTTACATAAGATTTGCCTCAAATCTTCTTACACTGAATAAAAGGTAATTTGTAGTTGTGGTCCCCACTTCTCTTGATTGCTGAAAAGAGAGCCCATGCAGCTTCGTGGGGAAATGTGACTAGGAGGTGGACTTTTAAAAAAAAATTTTTTTTTTTAATTATGGATACAGTATTCTTCCTGCATGTATGCCTGAACACCAGGAGAGGGCACTAGCTCTCATTGCAGATAGTTGTGAGCCACCATGTGCTTGCTGGGAATTGAACTTGGACTTCAGGAAGAGCAACCAGTGCTCTTAACCTCTGAGCCATCTCTCCTGCCTGGAGATGGACCTTTGCTCTGAGATAATGTAGCAAGAGGAGAGTTGATAAAATTTCTTGAAGTTGGGCATGGTAACATGTACCCGTAACCCTCAGCACCCTGAAGGCTGAGGTAATTTTGCTCCAGGCTAGGCCGGACTATGTCCTTTCAAGTAAGGCCTACATGGTTGGTGGAGACAAACTTCCACAAGCTGTCCTCTAACATACACACATGTACAAGTAATGTAATTTTTGAAGTCTGAGGGCCATTGCTCTTTGAGGTTCTCCTCTGCCATGAGCAATGTTGATTTTGGTCTGGACTAGATGCTAAAGAATACATGGGTTCATCTTGGTGCATGTCTTTAATCCTGGCACTGAAGCACAGGCAGTAAAGCCCTGAGTGAGGCCAGCCTTGTCAAATAGTAAACTGAGGCAGCCAGGGCTACACAGGGAGACCTCATCTCAAAAAACAAGCATGGGAGCTAGGCATAGTAGCACATGCCTTTATTCCCAGCATTTGGAAGGTATAGACAGGTAGATCTTTTGAGTTTGAAGCAAACCTGGTCTACAGAGTGAGACCCAGGACATCCAGGGCTAAGAGACCTTGTCTAAAAACAAAAACACTTGAAAGGCACTAAAAAAAAAACACCTGACTTCAGTTCCCCTCATAGGCTACGAGCCCTGGCGGTTAATATGGAGAAAGACTCCCCTGGCATACCATCTGCCTTGGAATTGCTGCGTTCACAGATCAAGCGGGCACCCTCATAACCTCCTTTCCCCTCCAAGGAATTCAATAAAGGGTGTGTGTGTGTGTGAGAGAGAGAGAGAGAGACAGAGAGACAGAGAGACAGAGAGACAGAGAGATGCTGGGGATCAACTCAAGACAAGCACTCTAGCACTTGAGCTATCCCCAGCCTTTTTATTTATTTGAGGCAATGTCTCATATAGTCCAGGCTGGCTTCAAATGCCCTATGTAGCAAAGTATGACCGTACACCACTGCTCGGGACTCTATAGTTGTTTCTGTTTGGTTTTGAGGAAAAAGAGTAGGTTTCACTTGCTTTTGATTGAGATAGAGCCTTATTCTCTTCTCCTGGATTGCAAGAGTGTTCCACCACACACAACTCTGGACTCCTTTAAAAAATTGTTTTTAGTTATTCTGTGTGAGTGTGTGTGCATGGGTGTGCAGGCAGTGATGTGTACGTGAAGGCCAGAGGACACCTGCATGGACTCCACAGTACTCTGCTTCCACTTCTACTGCAGAGTGAATTCAGATCTATGCGGATTAGCCAGCAACTGCCAATGCCCCCTCTGTCTGCAGCTTTCCTGGAAGCTGTTTTCCAAGCACCTGACTCAGGGTAATGGTTCTCAACTTCAGAAGATGACCTGCTCTTCTTTTACATCCAACATTTCAGTTCAGATTTTTTTTTGGGGGGGGGGGTTAAGACAGGGTTTCTCTGTAGCTTTGGAACCTGTCCTGGACTAGCTTTGTAGGTCAGGCTGGCCTCGAATTCACAGAGATCCACCTGCTTCTGCCTCCCGAGTGCTGGGATTACAGGCATGTGCCACCACCGCCCGGCCCAGTTTTTTTTTTTTTTTTTTTTTTTTTAATTGACTTCTAGGTTAACCTAACTCCTGTCTCTCCTGGGCTTTTCTTGGAATCAGGCAGCAGAAATTACTGGAACAGTATGCATGATTCCTGTCCCCACAGCAGCCAAGACCTTGAGAAGGGAGAAGGCACAGAGCCAGGAAGCTTAGAGAAACAAGGCCATGGCTGAGTGTGGCAGGACATGCCTTTAGTCCAGTGGTTCTCACCCTTCCTAAAGCTGCACGCTTTAATACAATTCTTCATGTTGTGGTGACTCTAACCATAAATTTATGTCATTGCTACTTCATAACTGTAATTTTGCTACTGCTACGAATCATACTGTAAATATCTGTGATATGCAGGGTATCTGTTATTTGACCCCCCAGAAGGGGTGACGACCCATAGGTTGAGAACTGCTGCCATCCCAGCACTCAGGAGGCAGAGGCAGCGATTGCAAGTTCCAGGCCCCCCCCCAAAAAAAATCAGGGAATTTTAATGGAGAGAGATTGGCTGATGGGTGTAGTAGGTCAGGAAGGTTCACTTATAGGGTAACTATGGTTGACAATAATTAGGTATTTCAAGATAGCTAGCAGAATAGTGAACACTGTCAACACAAAGAAAATGATCATGTCTAAAGTGGAAGATACGTCAGTCACCCTGGTCAGAGCAGTACATTTGTATACATGTATTGAAATGTCACATAGAACCCCAGTATGTCAATTAAAAACTTAAGAAGCTGGGCATGGTGGCACATGCCTTTAATCCCAGCACTAGCGTCAAAGGCAGGCAGATCTGTGAGTCTAAGGCCAGTTTGGTCTACAGAGTGAGTTCCACAACAGCCAGAGCTACAGAGAGAGATTCTGTCTCAAAACAAGAGACCTGGACACATGGCCCAGCAGTTAAGAGCACTGACTGTTCTTCTAGAGGATCCAAGTTCAAGTCCAGATACCCACATGGTGACTCACAACCATCTGTAATTCCAGCTCTAAGGGATCCGATGCCCTCTTCTGGCCTCCAGGCACAAATGTCATGCATAGACATGGATGTAGGCAAAATACTCATATATAAAAAATAATAAAATATTCACAACAACAACAATTTTTTTTTTAAAAAAGAAGCCAGGCCTGGAGGAACAGATTTATATCTGAGTTATTTGGGAGGGTGATAAAAGGGATCAGCATTGGCTTAGGACACCCCAAGACCAAGTTCTCAGCACAAAGGAGATTTATTTGCCCCAGAGGGCAGGGAATAAGAGAGAAAAACAGGAGACAGAGGACAAGGGAGAAGGGGAAGGGATATTAGCCACAGAGGACAAAAGATAAAGAGGAGACCTTAGGCAAATGGCAGTTTTTAAGGTAAAAGAGGTAGCATCTTGTTAGGATGAGATTTCATTTTAATTGAGCATGTTAGTTATGGCAGCCAAAGGAAGTTTGTTTTTTGTTTTTGTTTTTGTTTTTTTGTTTGTTTGTTTGTTTTTTTGTTTTTTCGAGACAGGGTATAGCTTTGCACCTTTCGTAGAACTCACTTGGTAGACCAGGCTGGCCTCGAACTCACAGAGATCCGCCTGGCTTTGCCTTCTGGGTACTGGGATTAAAGGCGTGCGCCACCACCGCCCGGCTAAAGGAAGTTTTTTATTGCTGGATTTTAATACTTTGATGGCTGGACCTTGGTGGTCAGCCTCAGGAGGAGGAAATGGCCAAACAAGGGAACAGACCTTGGTGGCTAGCTTTAGGGATGTCATCTAAGGGTTTTTAGCAAGGCAGAGGGAGTGGCGGGGAAGGACAAGGCCCGCCGGAGCCGTGTTTGCCATGCTCTAGCAGGGTAGGGTCCCTTCAAGTGAGGTAGGAGAATTTGACGTTCAAAGCCTTCCTAGGATATAGAGTTCAAGGCCAGTCTGTGCACTTCAGTGAGACAATCTCCAGATTAAAAATAAGGGGGTGGGGGCAGGTTGAGGCTTTAGCTCATTTGGTAGAGTGCTGACCTAACATTCTCAAAACACTGGGTTCAGTCCCAAGTACTGAATAAACTGGGTACAGCAGTACTTGCCCATAACCTTGCCACTTTGGAGGGAGAGGCAGGCGGATATAAGTTTGGAGTCATCCTCAGCTGCATAGAATTTGAGGCCAACCTGAGATACATGAGGTCCTGTCTCAACTGAAAAAAAAAAAAAGCTAACAAGCTGGCTTAGCCACGAAAGCACTCGAAGTAGACACCTGATGCCCTGAGTTCAATCCTGGCATCCATGACAGAAAGCAAGAACTGACTCCTGAAGTCATCCTCTAATCTCCCCTTGCACACACACCGTGACAAGCATATGTAAGCTTGTGTTCTCCCAAAATTTCATGTACACGTGTGTCACACACATTGACAATAATAATACGGTTGTAAAGATCTTTTATATATATATGTGCGTACCTGCATGAATTTATGTATGAGGTGTGTGTGTGTGTGTGTGTGTGCGCGCGCGCGCATGTCTGTGTGTCTGTGTGTGTGTACATGCATCAGATCTCCCTGCCACTGAAGCTGCAACTGTGAGCCTCTGGCTACTGGAAATGGAACCCAGGTTCTCTAGAAGAGCAGTAAATGTTCCTTTTCTTTTCTTTCCTTTCCTTTCTTTCTTTCTTTCTTTTTTTTTTTTTTTTTTTCTGGTTTTTCAAGACAGGGTTTCTCTGTGTAGCTTTGGAGCCTGTCCTGGATCTCGCTCTCTAGACTAGGCTGGTCTCGAACTCACAGAGATCTGCCTGGCTCTGCCTCCTGAGTGCTGGGATTAAAGGCGCACGCCACCACTGCCCGGCCAGCAGTAAGCATTCTTAGCTGCTGAGTCAGTTTCTCTGCCCTGAATACACACACACACACACACACACACACACACACACACACACACACACGTATATATATATAATCTGAGGGACAACATTCATGCCTGAAGAGTCGGAAGAGGTAAGGACAGGGTCACAGTTTGCCAGCTTTGCCTCTCTGAACCTTGCCTACTGCCATGCAGTTGATGCTTGGCTGTTTCCTCTTGCTGCAAACCCTCAAGGCCTCTGGGTGAAGCTGCTTTTGAGTTTCCAGTAAAGTGCTGATTTTCTCTAAGTGGCTGCTTCACTGAAAGACTGGTGTCATGCACCCAAGATAATTCTCTTTCTCTGTCAGCTCTGTCACCCACACTTTCATTTACGGGAGCACAAGGAAGCTCCAAGCCCTGTTTACTGGGTTCAGGTGAGTGGTGGATGACACAGATCTTCTAATATGGAGATTTATAATAAAATGAGAGCCTGGGCCTAAGATATACAATAAAGTAAGTAGAGTGTGGGTTCAGACTCCCTCAGGAGACTCCAAACCATAGGATGCAGGGCTGGCTAACAGCTCTATGTGGGGAGCTCCAACCCCTGCTGGGGAAATGAATATGTTCTAAGCCTTACTCTATGCCTCACATCTGTAAAAATAAAATTGGTCTTCTTACCACCCGGCTACCCAGGAAATCTGTCCAGTCATGGAGAAGAGAAAGAACAGACACATTAGCACAAGGAATACAGACCCCGGGTCAGGCCTAGTTGCTGGTCCAGCCATCAAAAAAAGAAGATCCTGGGGTGACTTAGAAAGATAACATGGAGTGGTGGGGTTCTGTACCATGACTCTGGAACAGACGGTACTTGCTTCTGCCTTCTACATCAGCTGTTACTCAGACCTACCTCTGCTCTGACACACTTGGTTGGGAACCAGGGCCGCCCAGTCATCCCCTGATTATGCTATGCTGAGAAAACGCGGTCATCATCTGATCTCCAGCAGTCAACTACCTTTCCTTCCCCCTCCCAACACTCAGAGCCCTGTTATTTTTTAGGAGTGAGTCCTGTGTTCCTGTTCCCTGGAAAGCAAAACGTGAAAACTGATCTGGGTGCAGTGTTTTTCAGGCCCTTCTCTCTCACCCACCCCACCTGGGCTCCGACTGTCTGAATGTGCCCCCCTGGGGGAAACGAATTTCCAAGGAAGAATCACAAGGGTTTTCAAGAGCATTGCCACTTTCTAAAGAAAAAAAAATTACGACTGTGTTATTTTCAGATTAAGAATTATGGGGATGTGGAGAGGGCTGGAGAAATGACTCTCCAGTTAGTATTTTCTGCTCTTCCTGGGGACCTCAGCATGGGCCTCAGAATTAACTTTCAGGAGACTCACAAGGACCTGTAACTCCCACTCCAGGGAATCTGACACCCTCCTCTGGCCTCTGCAGGCACACACACACACACACACACACACACACACACACACACACACACACATTTGAGACTGGGTCTTTCTATTATGCAGTTCTGGCTGTCCTGGAACTCATTCTGTAGGCTGGGTTGGCCTTGAACTCCCAGAGATTTGCCTGCCTCTGCCTCCAGAATGCTAGGATTAAAGGAGTATACCACTACAGCAGGTTTAAAAGTAAAAATCTTAAAAAAAAAAAAAAAAAAAAAATTCCAGAGAAACAAATTTGGACAGTTTCTATTCCAACATACTCCTGATACTTCCAGGCATGGAAGGTAGAGAGCCAGTCCAGACCTAACTGCTTTGGGGTGTGCAATAAGCATAAAGAACATTGAAATGAAGTCCCTAGCGACCAAACTCTTCCTTCTCCTTAAACTCTGTAAAAGAGAGCCTTAAACAGGCACCTAGGAAAATGGCTTACTGGTTAGGAGTACTGACTGCTCTTCCAGAGGTTCAATTCCCATCACCTACATGGTGGCTTGAAACTGTCTGTAATTCCAGTTTCAGGAAGGGACCCAGGACCCTCTTCTGACCTCCTTGGGTAACAGGCACACACATGATGTACAGACATACATGCAAGCAAAACACTCATAAAATTAATTTTGAAAAAGATATATTTGTGTGCTGTGTCATAGAAAGGAATCTACACGCACCCACTATCACTAGCTTGGCACACACATACTGTTAATGACGGGTTTGTTTTGAGTTAACCCCCTCCCTACCCAGATGGCCCTGGAGGGATACAAGGTGATACTAGCAGACTCCAACGGAGAGCGTTTCAAGAACTTGAGTCCAAATAGCCACAAAATGAGGGAAGAGTGCAAGGAACGATAACAAGAAGGGCACAAGACATTACAGCCCTCAAAAGTGTGCATGAAAAAGGACAGCTTCAAAAAGAATAGGCCGTCCAGACGGCTTCGTAGATAAAAGTGCTTTGATCCCTAGTATCCACATAAAGGTAAAAGAGAGCCGACTCCACATAGTTATCCTCTGACCACTACACACATCCCTGGCATGCAAGTGCCCTGCCCCCTCATGCACATGCACATCCACACAACAGCAATAATGGTGGTGGTGATGATGATAATAATAGTGATAATAAATTAAACAAAATAAAGTATTTTTTCTTTTGGTTTTTCAAGACAGGGTTTCTCTGTGTAACAGCCCTATATGTCCTGGAACTAGGCCTGTAGACCAGGTTGGCTTTGAACTCACAGAGATCCACCTGTCTCTTTCCCCCAAGTGCTGAGATTAAAGGCAAGTGCCACCACCGCTTGGCTAAGAAAATGGGTTTTTAAAGTGTGGTTGACTACCTTATAAGAAGGGCAAAACTGGGGGTGGGGATTTAGCTCAGTGGTAGAGTGCTTGCCTAGCAAGTGCAAGGCCCTGGGTTCGGTCCTCAGCTCCGGGGGAAAAAAAAAAAGGCAAAACTGAGCACCAGAATAATTGACCACCATGGTTCCCCATCTTGTATCAATAAAATCTGCTGGCTGAGACTCCCCACCCCCCCAAAAAAATAAAGACACTGGAGAAATGGTTTAACAGTTAAGAGTCCACACTGTTCCTGCAGAAAATGCTCTGCTCCTAGCACCTTGGTGCCCAGCACCAGAATCATACATAGTGTGTGGGGTGCTCTTAGGGTGGTAAGAAGGATGCCAGCACTGTTCTTCCCCTTGTGCCAGACCCTAGGGTTGGAGATGCTGCTGCTCATGTAGGTGAATTAAATGTAATGGGTTTAACTGGGCTCTAGAGTACCAGGGGCCAGGTGGCAGCATTTGAAAGGTCAAAGGCAAGATGAGTGTAGTTATGGTATTGGGCAGCACCAGCAAAGCAAGGTCTATAATGGTCTAATCGGTATGGCCCTGTGGCACTGGCTAACAAATCATGGTGTTTCCAGGAATAAAATAGATAAGAAACCTACTAAGGATTTTGTTGGTGGTGTTGGTTTTGGGTGTTTTTGTTTTTTCCAGACAGAGTTTCTCTGTGTAGACCTGGCTATCCTGGAACTCACTCTGTAGACCAGGTTGGCCTCAAACTCAGAGAGATCTGCCTGCTTCTGCCTCCCAAGTGCTGGGATTAAAGGCATACACCACCAAGGCCAGCCATTAAAAGTACTTTTAATTTATTTTGTTTCACATATATGAGGGTTTTGCCTGCATATATGTGTGTGCACCACATGCCTGCCTAGTGCCTGCAAAAGCCAGAAAACATTGGATCCTCTGGAACTGGAGTTACAGGCAGCTGTGAGCTACCATGTGGGTCCTGGGAACTGAATCCAGGTCTCCTGCAAGAGCAGTGCTCTAACAGCTGAGCCATATCTCCAGCCCCAAGCCTGTTTTTGTTTAATCTGTATAACTGGAAAACTCTAGAATAAATTAAATAAATTGGGTTGTAGCAATAGGGAACCCCAGGCCATCGAACAATTTCTAGACTTGAGTCACTTTAGAGACCCAGAAGTCCCCAAATGAAGGAAAGGCCATGTTTCTTGAGGAAGGAAGAATCTTGCTAAGATATCTAAGAGTTTTTTTTAAACATTTATTTATTTATTACATATACAGGGTTCTGCCTGCATGTGTCCTTACAAGCCAGAAGAGGGCACCAGATCTCATTACAGACGGTAGTGAGCCACCATGTGGTTGCTGGGAATTGAACTCAGGACCTAGACCAGTCAGTGCTCTTAACCGCTGAGCCATCTCTCCAGCCCCAATACCTAAGAGTTTTATTGTTAGCCTTTCTCCTGTCCTTCCCCAGAGGAACACACAACATTTTACAAAGATAACCATACATTAAAGAAAATGAGAGCCAGGCAGTGGTGGCACACACCTTTAGTCCCAGCACTTGGGAAGCAGAGGCAGGCAGATCTCAGTGAGTTCAAGGCCAGCCTGGTCTACAAAGGGAGTTCCAGAACAACCAGGAATCCAGGAATGTTACTCAGAGCAAGCCTGTCTCGAAAAACAAAAAAACAAAAACAAAAAAACAAAAACAAAAAGAAGAAGAAGGAGGAGGAGGAGGAGGAGGAACAGGAGGAGGAGGAGGAGGAGGAGGAGGAGGAAGAAGAAGAAGAAGAAGAAGAAGAAGAAGAAGAAGAAGAAGAAGAGGAAGAGGAAGAGGAAGAAGAAGAAGCAACAATCAGAGACTTATTGGATACTGGTTCTGAATTGATGCTGATTCCAGAAGACTCCAAGAAACACTGTGGCCCCCTGGCTAACATAGGGGCTTATGGAGGTCAGGGAATTAATAGAGTTTTGGCTGAAGTCTGACAGCGAATCCAGTGGGTCCTCAAACTCATCTGTGGTTATTTCCCAGGTTCCAGAATGTGTAGTCAGGACAGATAAACTTAGAAGTCAGAATCCCACATTAGCTCTCTGACACTGGAGTGAGGGCTTTATGGTTGGAAAGGCCAAACGGAAGCCACAGAAGTTGTCTCTAGCAGGGAAAATAGTGAACCAATGACAACAGTATTGCATCCCAGAAGGAATTTCAGAAATGAATGCCAACATCAAAGATGCAGGGGTGGTGATCCCCATCACATCTTCCTGGAACTCTCCGCATTGGCCTGTAAAGACAGATGGATTGTGACGACAGTTGACAAGGGATGGATCATGGTTGTCACCTGCATCTGGAATCAACCAAAAACACAAGCTGCTGAGCGCTCCTGTGAGGGATTTTCTTGATGTGATTATTTGAAGCAGGAAGACCCATTCATAAGGAGGGCAGCACCATCTGTTCACAGCCCAGATAACAGGACATGGAGGAAGGAAACTGCCTTTTGCCTGCTTGCCCTCACTCTAGCTGGCAAGTTCATCTAACCTTCAGCTGAGGCATTCCTTTGCTGGTGTTAGAATCAGTTTATTCAGGATTCCGACATAGACGCTCCAGTCATCCTTCAGGCCTTCAGCACCACCAGAGTAGGACTGCTGAGACAGCCAGCCTCATGGAATGAGCAGCTACCGACTTCTCAGCTCTGCAGTGTAAGACCGTCTTTGTTGGACTACCTAGACAACACCGTACTGTAAGCCAATCTAACACATCCCATTTGAATACACACGTGTGTATATATTCACTCTCCCAGTTCTGCTCCTTTAGAGGACTCTGACTAATACAGAAATGAGGACATATACAGGCTAAACAAACAGCTCTACCACTACAGCATAAGCTCCAGGAAAGCTAGGACTACATAGAGAGATCATGTCTTTAAAAAAAAAAAAAAAAAAAAGATTTCTTCCCCCCTCAGACAAAACCAGATCGCAAGGTACAGGACCTTGCTCTGGGACATCCCTGAGCTCGGTGAAGCTGGAGGGAAATGCTACCGTGGTCCTAGCCTACTCCAGCTGCCACCGGCTAGCTGCCTTGCTGAGATGAGCCCCAGGCTGACATCCTGCCCTGAGAGGTGGAACAGGAAGGAGGTTCAAGGACAGACCTTTCTAACAGAGACCCTGACTGACTTCTTAGAGGTCTGAGTGCCGGCCTGGAGGGATGGATGGATGGGAGGGGGTTGCCAGGAGAGTTGGAGGTGTGAGTGAGGCAGGGTGAAGGGGTAGAGGGGTCCTGGAGGAGATGGAATAGGTGGGGCGGGAAGAGGAGCGGACACGGGGGAGGGGAAGGGGAGGGGAGGGGTGGGTGGGAAGTGGGGGAAATAAGTGCCGGGGTGAGGAGGTGGGCTGCCGGGGCGTGCTGAGTGGTTGTTGGGTGTGGTAAGCTGGGCCTGTCGACCTGCCTTCTGCTTCCCTAGGTCCTTCCTTGCCTTGTCTGTTTCCTGGGTTGTAGCCATCCTCTGCCTCAGCCTGACACATCCTTGGCCCAAACTGAGCCTCCTGATCCCGGCCTTTCATTTTGTTGCTGCCCCAGGTTCAGCCTTCTAGCTGTGACTGTCTCTGCCACCTACTGAGCTTCCTGCTCCATTTGCTGCTCTGTTGCATTTTCCCAGACGAGGAAATGTCTTCCTCCTGTCTTGGTCTTCTTGTGCTAAAACCAGATGTCCATTTCTGGGCAGTGACTGTTTTTGATAAAAACTTCCCCGAGGGGCCAGAGCTTGGATCTGGGCTCTCAAAGTTGGCCTGGGGCCTGCCTGGGCCTATTCTGGATCCTGAGATAGAGGCACACATCCAGGCCTCTCTGGGCAGGGGCTCCCTGGGGAGGTGTGGGAAGGGACAGTCCACTTTCTGTAAGAGTTAGGGATTCTTCTAGGCCCAGCACATTGATCCGTCTCTAGCCTGGTAGACTGCTTTCTTTCTTCAGAAGGGACCCTGGGTCTCGAAGAGCGACCCTTTAAGGGTACCTTTCTGAGAATCAGTCGTTTTAAAACTCTCCCTCCACCCCGACTCCAGTCTCATCTCCCTTGCTCCAGAAAGCTGGTTCAGTCTAAGGAAGCTGGCTTCTTTTTTTTTATCAGTCTCTGAGCTCAGCCTCAGGAAGTTCCACTGACCTGTAGACATTGCCTCATCCCTGGCTCTAAGCAAGTTTGGGGATTGGTACAAAGAAAATTAAAGTCAGTAAGTCCGAGTCCTGGCTTGTTACCCTCTTCCCCAGGATCTCAGAGGCTCCACTTTTCCTCCTCCTCCTCCTCCTCCTCCTCCTCCTCCTCCTTCTTCTTCTTCTTCTTCTTCCCCGAGACAGGGTTTCTCTGTGTAGCTTTGCGCCTTTCCTGGAACTCACTCTGTAGACCAGGCTGGCCTTGAACTCACAGAGATCCCACTGGTTCTGCCTCCCGAGGGCTGGGATTAAAGGCACACTTTTCCATCTTTTAAGACTGGGTGACATCCCCTCTCCCACATAAATTCAGTGACAATGATATCAAACAGCTTAAACCACACTGCTGTAAGGAAGTGGTCTTTGACCGCTGGCGTTTGTTTCCTCCAGAAGGTGCCCGTGCCACACTTCTGTGTAAGCATCTACATTTTATTAAAAAAAAAAAAAGTAGTGATCTGTGGGGCTGGAGAAATGGCTCAGAGGTTAAGAGCACTGGCTGCTCTTCTGGAGGACCTGGGTTTGCTTCCCAGCACCCACATGGCAGCTCACAACTGTCTGACTTCTAGGGGATCTGCTGCATGCAAGTGGTGTGCAGATATGCAGGCAAAACCCCCCATACGGATAAAGTAAAATGGAAAATAGAATGAAGAAACTATTTGAAGCTGGGAATGGTGACACATAACTTTAATGCCAGCATTCAGGAGGCAGAGGCAGGGGGATCTCTGTGAGTTCAAGGGCAGCTTGTTTCCAGGACAGCCAGCTATTGCACATAGAAACCCTGTCTCAAAACAAAAACAAAACAAAAACCCACAAAAAACCAAAACAAAACAAAAAAAACCTATGTGAAAATAAATTTAAATAAAAGAAACAATTTAAAAAAGCTACAGTTGAAGCATAATAGGAGAGAGCCAGACTGAAGCCAGCTTGAGAAGTTTGTATTTTGGGGATGGGGGTGCTGAGTTATGAGTTTCCCAGATGTCTAGCAAGCGCTCTACCACTCAGCTGTGCAAGACAGCCCGGGAAAGAGGGAGAGATTTTCTTTACTTGTAACTGAAAAAGCTTTTGAAGTGTGAGTCCAGCGTGGGCTTTGCGGAAGTCTCCATTCTAGTTTCAGTTCCCTCTCCTGTTCTGGTTTTTTTGTTGTTGTTTTGTTTTGTTTTTTGAGACAGGTTTTCTAAGTGTAGTTTTGATGCCTGTCCTGGAACTCACTCTGTAGACCAGGCTGGCCTTGAACTCACAAAGATCTGCCTGGCTCTGCCTCCCGAGTGCTGGGATTAAAGGTGTGCGCCACCACTGCCTGGCCTGGTTTTTTTTTTGTTTGTTTGTTTGTTTGTTTTAAGATTGTTTATTTTTTACGTGTGTGAGTGTTTTGCCTGCCTGTTTACGTATGCACCTCGTGCTCTGGGGCCCTCAGAGACCCGCAAGAGAGTGTCAGATCCCCTGGAACTAGAGTTGCTGACAGTGTGAGCTTCCATGTGAGTGCTGAGAAGCAAACCTTTGAGCTTGGCTAGTGCTCTTACCCATCTCTCCAGGCCCAGGACTTAAAACAACATAAAAAAGATAAAACTGACACACAACACCGTTGTGTAAAGTGTATGATTCACAGAGTCACGCTGCCAAGATCACAACCACAGAGCGTCTGGGCATAGGAATGTGGCCTTAGTGGTAGATTCCTTGCCTGTCATGTGGGAGGCAAGTCTCCAGCACTGGGAAAAACAATAACAAGAGTTTTGTAATCTGTGATTTTTTGTTTGTTTGTTTTGTTTTGTTTTTCGAGACAGGGTTTCTCTGTGTAGTTTTGCGCCTTTCCTGGATCTCACTCTGTAGACCAGGCTGGCCTCAAACTCACAGAGATCTGCCTGCCTCTGCCTCCCAAGTGCTGGGATTAAAGGCGTGTGCCACCATTGCCTGTCACCATTTAGCCATTTAGCCTAATTTTTAAGTTTATTACTTGTTGTAAAATGTATTGGTACTTCATTAATTTTTTTTATGACCAAATATCATTCAGCTGTGTGGCTATCACATTTTATGCACTCACTCACCAGTTGGTGGACATTTGGGCTATTTTCGTTAGTGGTAGGGCAGTAGGAGACACAGAGACCATTCTCCTGCCTCAGCAGCCCAAAGACTTCCTTTTCAGTGACCTCAACTCTGTGAAACTGGATCCTTGATTTCACCTCAGAAAATAATTTCAGGACATGATAACTTGAAGCAAAAGTTAGAGTTTTTATTTCATTGAAGTTTTTAGTTGTTTTTGTGTGTGTGTGTGTGTGTGTGTGTGTGTGTGTGTGTGTCTGTTTTTTGGGGACAGGGTCTCACATGTAGCCCTGGCTGGCCTGTAACTCACTATGTAGGCCAGGCTGGTCTTTCTTTTTTTTGAGCTGAGGATGGAACCCAGGGCCTTGCGCTTGCTAGGCAAGCACTCTATCACTGAGCTGAAGACCAGGCTGGTCTTGAACTCACAGAAATCTACCTGCCCTCTGGCCTCCAGAGTGCTAGCATTAAAGGTATATGCTACTACAACTGGCTAAAAAAGACTTCTTAAATATAGATTTAAACACAGTTGTTAATAGAAAGAGAGGAACTCATGGAGAGATTTATACACACCCCAAAGAATGGGGAAGGGCTTCTCAAAGCAGATTCACACTTAAGTGTCTTAGCACGTATATAATAGGATTTTGGAGGCTTTGGGGATGATGTTGATTAACTGGTTTCTAAAGGATCCCTCTCCTTGATCTCTTCTCTCCTTTTCTTTTTTTCTTCTTCGGTTTTGTTGAGACAGGATTTCTCTGTATATCCCTGGCTGTCTTGTAACTCTTTCTGTAGACTAGGCTGGCCTCGAACTCAGAGATCAGACTGCCTCTGCCTCCTGAGTGCTAATTCAAGGCGTGCACCAGAACTGTCTGGCTTTTTCCCCCTTTTCAGTAAGATTACAGAGTGGCTGCAGAGGAGCCTTGGATACAGTTCCAATCTGATAAGACAATATCATGGGCCCTAAGGGTGCACAGGGAGTTACAACAGGACTATTAATACAAACGAGGTTTCTTGTGAAATTCTTAGCAAATTGCGTGTCTACGGCTGGGGAGGAAGTAAGGCCATATATACTTGGCCTTAAGCATAAATCATTGCTATTTTAAAATTCTCATCTGAAATATCCCTATATAAGAGAAATATTGTTTCATGCTGAGTATGGTGGCACATGCCTTTAATCTTAGCACCCAGGAGGTAGAGGTAAGTGGATATCTGTGGGTTCAAGGGCAGCCTGATCTGCAAGTTCCAGGCCAGCCAGGGCTACATTGAGAAATCCTGTCTCAACAAAATAAAACAAACAAAAACCTCTATTTTGGCACCCTTCAAAGCAAATGTTACTTGAGCCTTATATGTATCTATCTATTTGTTTAAGTGTTTTGTCCACATGTATGTAAATGTTTGTATGTGTACCATGAGCATGCCTGGTGCCTGAAGAGACCAGAAGACCTCCAATCTCTTGGAACAGGAGTTATGAATGGTTTAAGGTACCATGCAAGTACCTGGGTCTTCTTCAAGACCAACAAATGCTCTCAGCTGATGAGCCATCTCTCCAGCCCACTGAGCTAGAATTCTCGACTCCCAGCTTCAACCAGACTCCAAAGTGAGGGGTTCCTTTCTCTTTCCATTCCCTGGTGGTTCTCCCTTTTTCTTGTATAAATAATGCTGCTGCTACAACGTTTATGTAGTGTTTGGGCTGTCATGTTCCATTTCTTTTAAGTACATGCTGAGGGCTGGAATTTCTGGGTCATATGTTAACTCTATATTTAGTCTTCTGGAGAAACAACCGATATGTTTTTATCATCTACCAGATTCCAGCTCCTCCAGATCCTTGCCAAAGCTTTTTCTGTTTGTTTGTGTTTTGAGACAGTTTTTCTGTGTTAACAGGCCTGGCTGTCTTGGAACTTGCTTTGTAGACCAAGCTGGCCTGGAACTCACAGAGATCTGCTGCCTCTGTCTCCTGAGTTCTGAGATTAAAGATGTGTGCCACCATGGTTTTTTTTTTTTTTTTTTTTTTTAAGGAAGGACCTCACTGTAGCTTAGGATGGCCTGGAATTTATCATACATACATACTGAAATTCATTTAGGCTGGCCTACAAATCACTGTAACCTTTTGTGCCAGCCTCCTGAGCCCTGGAATGTCAACTAATATCAAGCTTCATTGGAGATTTTTGTTGTTTCATAAATGCATTTTAAGCTAGGCAGTGGTGGCACATGCCTTTAATCCCAGCACTCGGGAGGCAGAGCCAGGCGGATCTCTGTGAGTTTGAGGCCAGCCTGGTCTACCAAACAAGATCCAGGAAAGGCGCAAAGCTACACAGAGAAACCCTGTCTCGAAAAACCAAAAATAAATAAATAAATAAATAAATAAATAAATAAATAAAAAAAATAAAAAATTTAATGTTGTATGATATTTTGTTTGTGTTCTGACAAATAAAGCTTGCCTGGAGATCAGAGAAGCAAAGTAGCCACAGTCATTTTTTACTTCTATGAATCCTCAGACTCAATGGAGGGCGAGATCCTTTCTCCACCCACCTTACATTCCTGTCTCTGCCTCTCTAATGCTGGAATTAAATGTGTGAGCCTCCCATGTGCTGGGATCAAAGGCTTGAGCCTCTCAAGTGCTGGGATTAAAGGTGTGTGCCACCACTGCCTGACATCTATGGTCAACTAACTAGTGGCTAGCTCCACCCTTTGGTCTCCAGGCAAGCTTTATTTGTCAGAATATAAAACAAACAAAATATCACACATCAGGGGGGACTGCCAGATCACAAATAATGACACGGAGACTTATTATTGATTATGAAAGCTCTGCCTTATCTTAGGCTTGTTCCTAACTAGTTCTTATAACTGAAATCAACTCATTTCTATTCATCTATGTGCTGCCCCAGATTCATTTACCTCATCTATGAACCCATCCTGCTTACTCTGTGTCTCCAGGAGTCTCCTCCAGACTCCTCAGACTCTGTCTCTCTTCTTCCCAGCATTCTTTCTGCCCTGAAAATCCTGCCTAGCCAGCTCTTTATTCATCAATGGGAGTAATACATATTTACAGTGAACAAAAGGATTATTCCACAGCAGAACTAGAGTCCTCTAAAAAAAAAAAAAAATTCTTAGTTACTTAGTTACTTTTCTATTGCTAAGACAAAACACAGTGACCAAGAAAATTTATGAAACAAAGTGTTTAATTTGGGCTTACATTTTTAGAGGGTAAGAGTCCATTAAGGTGGAGCTAAGGCTTGGAAGCAGGAACAGCTGAGTGTTTACATCTTGATCAGCAGGTAAGAGGCAGAGATGGAACACTGGCAATAAATAGCATGAGTCTTTTGAAACCCCAAAACTCACCCCCAGGGACACACTTCCAACCAAGCTGAACCTCCTAATCCTTCCCAAACAGTTCCATCAACTGGAGACCAAGTATTCAAACATGAGCCTATAGGAGATATTCTCATTCTAACTACCACAAGCTGCTAGCTCTTAACTGTTCACTCATCTCTCCAGCCCACCCACCGCCCCCCCTTTTTTTTTTGAGCTGAGGATTGAACCCAGGGCCTGGCACTTGCTAGGCAAGCACTCTACCACTGAGCTAAATCCCCAACCTCTCTCCAGCCCCTTTGTATTATTTATTATTAATTTGCATTGTAAGTTTAATGCATGTGTGCTACAGTGCATGTGTGAAGGTCAGAGGACAACTTTGTGGAGTCAGTTTTCTCCTTCCACATTTAAATGGGTTCTAGAGATAAAAATTCAGTTTACCAGGATGGTATGGTGAACACCTTTACCTGCTGAGCCATCTCACTGACATATTCTTTTAAAGGTAAAGCCACAGGATTAAGCTAAAAAACTTTTTCTACATCACGTTCTGCTACCCTCAGCAGCCGGAAGTGTTCTTTTTCAAAGGCTTTGTTTGACTTTATTCAAGGTGAAGCTGGATCCTTAACTTTGCTTCAGAAAATAATTTCAGGACAAGCTAATATGAAGCAACTGTTTTAACAAAACAGAGTTTATAGCCAGTCGGAGATGGCACATGCAGGCGGGAGGCACATGTAGGCGGATCTCTGAGTTCAAGCCTGGTCTATAGAGTGAGTTCCAGGACAGCCAGGAACTACACAGAGAAACCCTGTCTCGGAAAACAAAACTAAAAAAATCAACCAACCAATCAGCCAACAACAACAACAATAAAACAGAGTTTGTTAAAGGAGATTTTAAGCAAGATTTAAACATTTATAAAGTCGGTTGGTCAAATGCTTATATACAGTTTGGTTCTTGATGCAAGGAGTCACATCTTGGGCCTTGCCCATGCTAAACAAATGCTCTAGCGTTAAGCTACGCTTCCAGTCCTAAATGTATTTTAACAATGGGCTGCTAACTATGGGGGCAGTGAACACAGTACAAATGAGCTTCCACTAGGGGCGAGGCAAGTGTCATAGAGCATATTTCTAGGACCTCCCCTCCCCTCCCAACCCAGCCTAGGGTCTGGGTCTACTGTGAGGCAGTGATGTTCAAGCTGAGAGAGAACAGGCTGGGAAGCAGCAGCAGAGTTCTTGCCTAGCATGTGCAAGGCCAACCACTGCAAAACCAAGAAGGAAACACAGACACAGGTAGAGATAGTCTAGAGCTAAGGTCAGTGTGCATGTGGTGATGATGGTGCTGCTGCTATATGCATTGCATGTGCGTGCTGTGTGTGTGTGTGTGTGTGTGTGTGTGTGTGTGTAGGGGTGCGCCTGGCAGGTGGGACAGCTTGTGCTACAGAGAAGATAGGACCTACTGAGGATGGTGAAGGATGTTCAGAGTATCTGGAGCCATACCAGACGGTATTTACTGACCTTTGTCTTACAATTGACTCATCTGAAAGGTGACCAACCACCGGGGCACACAACTGTAATCCCAGCACTGTGAGGGAGAGGCAGGAGGATTGCCACAGTTGGTCTACATATCAAGACCCTGCCTCAGATGAAATAGTACACCAAACGAAAATCTGAGTAGCTGCTGTGGCTCATGACTGCCATGCTGGATGGTATAGGTTTTGGAGTGTGGGGTAGTGAAGGTGGCCGGGCAGGGCAGGGCAGGGCCTCTAGACCGCATGAGGTTGTTGTAGGAAGTTTGCATTTTATTCTGAGTACTATGGAAAGGTGACTTTGAGCGGAGGAGTGGGTTGGCTAGGCATTTATTTATTGATCTATTTATCATCTATCTATTTATTTATTGTTATTTAGTTTTTCTTCACTAGGGGTCAAACCCAGGACCTTACACATGCCACTAAGTGCTAAACGCTGGCCCTTGGTTTATATTTTTAGCAGACCCCCTTAGTTGATTATATAAGATGAGGCATGAGAGGGAGACAAATTTGGAGGTAGTGGAACTTTCTCAGGGGAGCGAAATGAGTGGTTCGGACCAATACCAATCAGACAAAATTCTGGACATGGAACAAGGACAGAGGTCTTGATGGGGAGAGAGGGGAGAGGAAGGAGAGAAGGAGAGAGGGAGGGGGACGGGAATGAGGGGAAGGGAGAGAGGAAGGTGGGGGAGCGCAGGCGCGCAACAGTCCTTGTTCTCCAGGGCAAGTTCAGAGCGGTACAATTTCAACCATTCCTGATGGCCTCCCTGTCCCCACCTGCTGGCTGCTTCTGGAAGTGCCTTTATAAATGGAAACTGGAGCCTTGGGGATCCCTGGGGTCAGGATGCTGAGGGAATCTCTCCCTAGATGGAAATAAGGCTGGATGGGTGGGGCTGCATTCTTTGGGACTCTCCCTGGGGCTATCACACTCTTCTCTCCCTCGTTTATGGGTCCGCCAGTTATGAACCTCATGACTGCTGGAGGGCACGTGGTGGTTAAGAACCAGGAGGGGTGGGGGTCAGTGCAATAGGGCACGAATCCCACACCCATGCCAGCTCCCACCTAAGCCAAGGTCCCAGCACCCCGGTGCTGCTGCCTCTAATGGCCCCAGGGGCTTCTCTGGCCATGAGTCGGGGTGAAAGTGCACCGGTGAAGGGGCAGGGCGTGTCTCCCCAGAGCAGGGTGTGGCCAGTGGTCCAGAAGATAAATCTGATGGCCAGTCACCGGTCCTTCACCGGTCGGCGTTAAACCCGCACTGGCCACTGTGCGCGACGAACAGGTTGAGGGTGGACAGCACCGAGAGAGCTCGGAGCCCGCTGCGGAGGTGCCGGCGACCCATTGCTGTCAGCGCCGGGCCGCGCCCCTCCGGGCTGCACTTCCTCTCTCAGTCCCGCTGCGGCTGCCGGAGAGCCCCGCTAGGCTCGGTGATCCTAGTGGCCTGCAGTCTCCGGCCGCCACGCCTTGGCTTCAGCCTGCGTGGTAAGTCGATTGGCAATTTAGGGATGTCCTAGGGGGTTGCGTCTGGAAGTCTGACAGTGAATGAATGATCGGGTGGCTCTCCGTGCATCTCCATCCTGGAGGAAGGGTCTGTGTGGGCTCTGGCTCCCTGGACCTCCAGGCCTCTTTCTCTGCTGCCAGAATGAGGATCCCAAGAGGTAGGGCAGAAGCCAGGGAGACAGTTGTTGCTGCTGGGGGCTGGGGGAGGGTGGCTGAAAATGGTGTCAGTGGCAGCATGGGCCAGGATTTGGCTGAGGGCAGTAGCTAGGCTGCACGAAAGGAGGATAGTCACCATACTCTAATGTAGACAGAAAGGTGGAGGGTCACAAATGTTAGTGGAGGTAGCCAGTCAGGTCCCCTGGCTGTTGTGGAAAATGCCCCGCCCAGTTCTTTGAGGATCCTGGGACTTCATCTCTTAGTCTTGTTCTTTTCTGACGCTTCCTTCCCAGTACCTGCCCCTACCCCTTTCTCCCACCCCGCTGTCCCCTGACCCGGCTCTGATTCGTTCTTTCCTGTTTCTGCACTCTGGGGAAGACAGAGGCTCCCCAGCTCTAACCAGAGCCCAGCTGTGATCACGTGGTGGAGACTGTGGTTGCAGTTTTCTGATGAGGGCGAGGTTAGCTAACCCCAGACCCAGTATGGAGTCTGAGGTGGGAAGGCACATGGAGCTTGCCAGTCTAAAAGCCCCTACAGAGGTGGCATCTGATGCCCTCAGATATGAGTCAGACAGGAAACGTAATTGGGCCCTGAGAACTGAAGAGGAACGCCATGATATAAGGTGAGGTGGGAGCTGGCTTCCTTTTTCTGAACCTCAGTTGTGCTGGCCCTAAAAGGATAATGTGCTGGAGAATCTCCCTTTCTGCAATAAGCATTGAGTGGCCTGCCCTGGTCCGGCAACTGAAGTTTTATCTGTCTGAACCATTGGGCACCGGGCTTGATGTCATGTGGGGAAAGGGTGGGGTTGTGAACATTCTTACCCCTAAACAGGTTTTTGAGGGTTCTTAAACATCAGAAATTCCCAAGAGGGAAGCTAAAGACACTCATGGCTTCCTGAGAGGTACTATCGAAGGACCTATCAGGTCCCTGTTTCCCAGCATATCCTCACAACTCGGCCTTTCTCCTTCAGGGCTCATCTCCCCTCCTGTCCGGCTAACTGTGTTGTGGGGCTGCTTCCACCACCCCTCTCCTTTGTTTGTTTGTTTGTGACAGGGACTCAAGATACAGCCTTGGCTGTCCCGGTACTCACTATGTGGACCTGGCTGGCCTCCGCCTCCTGAGTGCTGGGTTTAAAGGCGTGCACCACCAGGCACGGCTCTCTCTTTTACTATTTTTTTGTGTATGTGTATGTGTGTAGATGCCAGAGGCAGCTGTGGAATGTTTTCACTCTCAACTTCACTGTCTGAGCAGGGTCTCTCACTGAGCTCACCGATTCAGCTGGATTGGCTGGCCAGTGAGCCCAGGGAGCCTCTCGTCTCTGCCTTTCCTCACTGAAATTAAAGCTATGCCTCAGTGCCTGGCTTGTTATGTGGGGACTGGGGATCCAGATCCAGGTCCTTCTGATTGTGTGGCAAGCACTTTACTGATTGAACTATCTCCTTATCCCCCTCCCTCCCTCTCTTCCTTTCTTCCTTCCTTCTTTCCTCTTAATTTTTGAAACAGAGCATACCAGGCTAGCTTCAAACTCTGTAGCTGAGGATGACCTTGAACTTGACTCTCTTGCTTCTACCTCTTTTTTGTTTTGTTTTTCGAGACAGTTTCTCTGTATAGCCCTGGGTGTCCTAGAGCTCACTTTGTAGACCAGGCTGGCCTCAAACTCACAGAGATCTGCCTGCTTCTGCTTCCCGAGTGCTGGGATTAAAGGCATGTGCCATCACTGACTGGTTCATTTACCACTTTTTTTTTTTTTTTCCCAAGACAGGGTTTCTCTGTGTAGCTTTGTGCCTTTCCTAGAACCCGCTTTGTAGACCAGGCTGGCCTTGAACTCACAGAGATCCGCCTAGCTCTGCCTCCCAAGTGCTGTGGGATTAAAGGCATGCGCCACCACCTGGCTCCTTTACCACTTTTTAAAAAGATACTTTATTAACTTATTTATTTTCTGAGCATGAGTGTGCACCATGAATCAGGTGCCTCTGGAGGTCCGGAGGACACATTGGATCTTCTGGAACTGGAGTTACAGAGTGCTATGAGCCACCATGTGGTGCTGGGATTTGAACCCTGGTCCTCTGGAAGAGCAGCCAGTGCTCTTAACCACTGAGCCATCTCTCCAGTGCCCTGGCTCGGCTTACCGGTGGCTTATGCTTTGCTGGGACTAGGAGCCAGCACTCTGTTCACTGCACTTTATCCCCGGTTCCTACTCTCAGCTTCTTAGTATATCCCCTTCTACAGGCCCCAGCCTGCCCCACTGTGGCATGAGAGAGAAGGGGGTCCTGACATCTGCAGCCCCACAGCAGGTCCAGCTGTAAGCAGCATCGTCCTCTCTCAGGATGGCTTCACCCCCCAGCCCCCCAGCTTTTAGGCTGGAGACATCAGATGGCGACCACGAAGAAGACAGTGCCGAAGTCAGCAAAGGAAAGCATGAACCACCTCCCATGGAATCGCCATTCCAGGGCGAGGACCGGAATTTCTCCCCGCAGATCAAAGTGAATCTCAACTACCGGCAGAAGGGATTAGGCACGGGGTAAGGCAGCAGATGGGGATGGGACAAGATTGGCTCCCACACAGCGCTCCGAAGTCGCTCAGTGACCAATCCAGCACGTGTCTTCCTCATAGGCTAGCTACGTTGGTTCCTAAGTCCCACATTCTACTCCCTTGGGTTACTCCTTCCAGAATGTTCTCCATACTTGGCCTTCTGCCAAGATTATGCTTTTTGGTAGGGATGCTCTCATTCAGTCCCAAGTATGCAACTGACAGTCAAATCCCCCTTGTTGATGTTTTGACTCCCACCCATTATGGCCCCTGTGGTAGCTGGGGTGGTAGCTGGACCCACAGGGCATCCAGGGAGAGACAAAGACATCTGGAAATGTCTTGAGTGCGTCTCTGCTTTGCTCCAAAGCTGACATAGTCACTCAGGCAATGTGGACCCTGAGGATGAGGACAGTAGGCTTCTGCTTATCCTCATCTGTGCTTTTAGCTTCCTGTGTTCTTGCTACCAATTAGACAGTGAGTTGGGGGGGGGGGGAGCACTGCTTTTAATTCTGCTAGGGAACTGTACTTGGCTTCCCAGAATCCTCATGGGCCAGCAAGACTGCCAGGAAAGCTCCTTGCTCATCGCTGAGATTTGGCCACCAGCCTTGGCCCACTATGTTGTTTGTGCCAAGAATTATGGCCAGATTTCTGACGGCACAGACAGGTGCGTGGAGGCATCTGTGAGTAGTGTGGTTGGCCTAATAGAGATAGAATGGGCTCCATGATGCCCCCCACCCCCCAGTCTGTGCCTTTCTTTGCTTCCCAGCCCTGGTGGTAGGAAACACTGTCCAAATGGCATTTTCCAAGCAGACAGACCACAGGGCTGTGGCAGAGCCCCTCACGGTCATGTGGCCATGTGGCTAACTGGGTGACCGGTGCTCATCTCGCCAGGATGATGCAGACACATTCCTGTGTGGCGTTGCAGATGTGAGGGCTGGCTTTAAATACACCGTGGTCGCATGGCTTCAAGTGTGGATGACCCCATTAGTCACCCCCTGTGTGTCAGGGTTATCAGTCTTTATTGGGTCAGCTCATCCCACAAGAGACTTGCTTGTTTCCTTTCTTGTTCTAAGGCAGGATCTTGCTACATAGCCCAGGCTAGCCCCCAATTTGAGGTGATTCTCCTTCTTCAGCCTCATGTATGGTGGGATTACAGGCATGCACTACCATGCCCCGCTTTCCACAGGTGTTAAGCTGGGACCTACGAGTCCCTAAATCACAGAGCGCTGTCTTTTCTTATTTACCCTCTCTCCGCTCAAATCTACTTTTCATAGGTCCAGGGGCCCCAGAGTTAGGCAGGCCATTGTGAATACTGACATGGCCTAGGAATGGGTTGCCTAGACTCATCTGGGGACTCAATGCGCTGTGTGCCAGGCCCACTGTATGGGCTATACACTTTGATTATATTTCCTTGGATCCTTCTAATAACCCTTGACTATTAACACGTTTCAAAGAGTAAAGTAGGTCAAGAGAGGTTAGGTGACTTCTGAAGGAGATGGGGCCCTCTCACTAAGCACCTGTGCCCATCACAAGACAATTCCAGAGTGTTTCTGAGGAGCCACAGGAGGCCTCTGCTGGGCTCCGTGGAAGAGATTTCCCAGAAGTGTGGCTTCTCAGTAAAACCATGATCAGCATGTGATATTTAGTGCTGGGTGAGCCTGATAGTCTATCTCTAGGAAGCTTATCTCTAGGAAGACTCTCTCTTGGGGATTAGAGATGGGGCAGCCCTCCATGGCACTCCAGTTCCGTACTGTGTAACTTTAGGCAAATTGCTTTACTTGTTTGCCTAAAGGAGAGCAGGGTGGAGATGAATAGTGCAGACTTCTAACTAATGAGCAGGTGCTTTCTGAGAAGAAGGAGGAGCTTTGCTCAACTTTTTCTCTGGTGCTGTTGATGAACCGAGAGCCTTATGCCAACCAGGCATGCACTTTACTGCTGAGCTGTATCTCCATTCCTGTTTCCATTTCATCTCCAAAGTCAGTGATGCATGCAGAAGCCTTTAGTCTACAGGCACCTCATAAGCCCTGTCCAGACCCATACAGACATTTGAGGGCCACTGCAAGGTGTGGGAGCTGCAGTAACCCCTGTGGGATATCGAGTCTTTTGAAAGATGATGCACTTGATGCTGATAATTGCCTGGGAGGAGTAGAGCCATGGTATTGCAGCAGATTAATGTCCCAATGGGTTTCTTCTCCTTACCTGGAGCTCTGAGATTTAGGAGCCCTAGGAGAGAGAAGCCTCCCGAAGAATTCCTGTGTAGACTGAGGCGCAGTGCTTAGGGGACTGACAATGTTCCCATGTATGAGGTGGCTTTGTGCAGGAGGGATTGTGGCCTTTCTTCAACATGAGTCACAGAACACATTCTCCACAGCCAGCAGGATCCAAACCGCTTTGACCGTGACCGACTCTTCAGTGTGGTTTCCCGGGGTGTACCCGAGGAGCTGGCTGGACTGCCAGAGTACCTGTGTCGGACCAGCAAGTACCTCACCGACTCAGCATACACAGGTAGCCCCCTTACCCTTTCGTATCCTTTGTGCTCAGGATCAGAGAGGCGCTGTTCTCTGGGTTAATGGGGTGGCTCAGTGGTTGAGACACTGACTGCTCTTCTCCAGGACCTAGATTAGATTCCCAGCGCCCACACAGAAGCTAACAACCATCTATATAAGCAGTTCCTGGAGATCTGATGCCCTTTTCTAGTCTTCATGGGACTGCATGTACTATAAAATAAACACTTAGGAGATGTGAATTTCTGTGAGATTGAGGCCAGCCAGGTCTACAGAGCTACACAGAGAAACCCTATCTCGAAAAACAAAAAACCAAAGGGAAAAAATGTGTAATCTAGAAAACTCAAATGGTAAAGAAATTTGTAAGACCAAGTGTAGTTAGAGTTTGCCTGCCTGGCCCACAGTCAGGACAAATCTCTCTCACCTGCCAGGCCCATAGACACTCAGAACCAACCAAGTAAACATACAGAAACTTACATTGTTTACAAACTGTATGGCCATGGCAGGCTTCTTGTTATCTACTTCTATCTTAAATTAACCCATTTCTGTTAGTCTATAAGTTGCCACGTAGCTTGTGGCTTACCAGTACCTTACATCTTTCTTGTCCTGGTGGTGGCTGGCAGTGTCTCTCCTGTTTTTTGTTTCTTTTTTTTAAGGAAGGTTTTAACTTTTACATAGTAAAATTACATATAACAAAACAATTATCAAGCAAGATTACAGTTACATTATTAAAGAAGATATCCTATCTGTCTTATATTTGTGAGTCTTAGGTTTTATATCTAACTTATCTTTTATCATAACTGAGTAAATTATAACTATCTAGTCTTCAACTACATCAAAGACCTCAGAAGGATATAATATTACCTGAGAACCGGGAGAAGGATGCAAGCAACTTTCGGGAGTCTTGCAGGGTAAACAGAGACAGCTGGCAGCCTGGACAGTCACCTAATGTTCCTTTGTAAAGTTGGGGCATTTGTCTTCAGCCCACAGGGCTAGAGTCTCTCGGTCACTTCTCTCAGTGTCCTGTAGAATGTCTGGCAGTTTGCTCTGCAAAGCAGGAACCTGAAGGACCATTTTGTCAAACAAAGTTCAGTGGTCACCTTTCTATGGGTCCTGCATGTCCAGTTGATCAAGCAGTCCAGGCAAGAACAGTTTCTTGCCCAAATGGCTATTTTTGCCAAGGTGAAGATAAACTCCATATGAAGTGTCTTCAATGTCCATCCTCCTCTCTGAAGTAAATCGGTGCTGCCAGGAGCAGAAATGTCTCACTGTCCAGAAAGTCTAAATTTTAAAAGTATTTTAAATGCCATATTCTGTAGGTCTTTGAAGTATTTAAAGATTACCTATCTATCTGAAATATCTCTATGTATATCTAGAAGACTTAACTAACATTGCTATGAGTATGATTATCATAGATGACTAATTATTAATCTATTTTAATTATCCATTACAATTTAAAATGAGCTATACAAACATAATACCTTAAACACGAGTAGAAATATACACACAGATAACAAAATTAACTTTAAGTTTGTATCAATAGACTAAAATCTATACCAATGTAAAAGATTTTAAACAAGTTGTTACTCTTTAGAAGTAAGTTCCTTAATCTACCCTTTCATCCTATTATATCTATATCATATCCCCTTTTCTGTTTTAGAAAGAGATCTCATTTATAATCAACCAGCTTTAAATAAAAATATTGTTTTTTCTCTGTCCCACACCAGAGGGCTCTTCTGATTTGGGACATAAAAATCTCTTAACCTTTTTTTTTTTTTTTTAGCAATATGTCTGGGTTTAGAGAAGAAGTGAGCCAATTCCATCTTCAAAGCCAGCTTGATAATTTTGGGAAATTGGGCGTAGTTTCTCCTACTACTTCCTGCTGGAGGGGGGCGCTGTATCTTATGGGGACACAAAGAAAATTTTAGGATTATGGAGTAGTCCATGAGGGTAAACCTCTGAGCCAGTTGCCTTGAAACCATTCTGGATGTTGGATCATCTGAGCCATGGTGTCATCAGAGACCTTTCAGGTGGTCTTGGCTGATCAAACCTGATGTATCTTAATCTGGAAGAAATCCACAGCCTCTGGCTTTCTGTGGAAACAAAAGCAGAGACTCTTTTCCAAAGCAACATATCTTTATATCCAAATTTTGAAGTCAAGGTACCTTTAAAATTTACATATTTATTTAACTCAATAGCTTTTACGATCAAATCTTTTTCTGTAGTTAAAAATCCCGAAGACAACATAACCCAGATTCTCTGTGTAATATCCATCTTTGTAAGACTGAAACACCGCTGTGGCTGCTGGCTCCGCCCACCTCAGCTTCCCAACATGGCGGTGGTACAGTTTACCGCCAGCTCTGGGTCTGGAGCCATGTGTACCATCAACTCTCAGAAGCAGTTCTATCAAAGCAGCGCATAGCCCAACCCCCCCCCTTTTTTTTTTTTTTTAACTAGCAAAGGCTAAATCCACCACGCAGCAGAGTAAAGTGCCGCTTGTAGACTCCTCATTCCCGCCACACTGCAGGTCAGACGCACACTCCAGGAACCCGCCATAGTAGCTCAAACTGGCAGGCTGCTGCTAACTTGAGAGAGACAACTAGGAAGCTATTTTTAGCTCTGTTTTAGAATCTTTTTTTCTCAGGTTTTAGGTGGAAACTCTTGCCAACACGTTGGGCACCATTTGTAGTTAGCGTTTTCCTGTCTGGCCCACAGTCAGGACAGCCAAGAGAAAACCAGCCTGTCACCCCGGGGCCAATTGCTAATGGCTTGGCATCTTCTCAGATTTGTCCAGAAGAATATATATATAAAGTGTTGCCACATGCAATAATTTATAATATGTTATGCCCTTCTCTACTGGATGCATCTTATTTATTTATTAGGTTGTCGAGATGGGGGTCTCACTGTGTAGCTCAGGCTAGCCTTGACTTAGTCTCCTCCTGAGTGCTGCCACACCTAGCTTCATGGTCCAGGCAATCTCAGTGTAGACTGAACTGGCGTTTAATCTAGCAGTGCCTACACTGGACTGCTCAGATTGTAGTCTGGGACCTCAACTTGCTACATGCTTGGCCCTGGGTGTACTAAGCACTTTGTTTATGTTATTCTTACAAGTTTTTATAATAACCCTAGAATATTTCCTTTTATCTAAAAAAGGAAAATTGGCTAAAAGAGCCCACATCACTTGCTGAAGGAGTCGGAGTCATTAAGTGAGGGAGCCATTTGCAAATTCTTCACGTTTTTTTGTTTGTTTGTTTGTTTTTGTTTTTTTTAAATAGGGGTCTCATATAGCCCAAGCTGGCCTCAGCTATGTAACTGAGGATGACCTTGATTTTCTTTTCTTTTTTTTTTGTTTTGTTTTGTTTTTGTTTTTCGAGACAGGGTTTCTCTGTGTAGTTTTGGTGCCTGTCCTGGATATTGCTCTGTAAACCAGGCTGGCCTAGAACTCACAGAGATCTGCCTGGCTCTGCCTCCCAAGTGCTGGGAGTAAAGGTGTGCACCACCACTGCCCGGCAACCTTGATTTTCTGATCTCGCTTCCACTTCCCAAGTGCTGGGATTACAGGCATGTGATACCTACCATGACTGGCTTGATATGGTGCTGGAGCTCAGACTCAATATCCTCATCCCTGCCCTGTATAGTCATGGACAGATAATGAATGTCACAGAGCAGTGTGGTGGCGCACGCTTTAAATCTCAGCATTTGGGAGGCAGAGACAGGTGGGTCTTTATGAGTTTGAGGCCAGCCAGAACTATGAAGACCCTGCAACAAAACAAAACACACACACACACACACACACACACACACACACACACACACACACTCCACCACCCAAACTCCACACAGATAATGTTACATGTGTATTGAATTATGCCTTAGAAGTTTGGTGTTAAGGCAGAAATGGTAGCCAGGCCTGGTGGTATTTTAATGCCTGTGTTCTGAAGTCTTAATATCTTGCAGCCAAGCTGTGTTCCCACCAGTTGCATATAGCAATGATCTTTTTATATCCTCCCATGGGATCCTCTGGAGCCTAGGTTTGCAGTACAAACTGGCAGGCGGTCCAGCCTTGCTGGGTCTGAACATTGCTTATGCCTTCCCTTCTCTCTTTGCAGAGGGCTCCACAGGGAAGACATGCCTGATGAAGGCTGTGCTGAATCTTCAGGATGGGATCAATGCCTGCATCTTGCCCCTGCTGCAGATTGACAAGAATTCTGGCAACCCTCAGCCCCTTGTCAATGCCCAGTGCACCGATGAGTTCTACCGCGGCCACAGTGCGCTGCATATTGCCATAGAGAAGAGGAGCCTGCAGTGTGTGAAGCTGCTGGTAGAGAATGGAGCAAATGTTCACCTCCGAGCCTGTGGCCGCTTCTTCCAAAAGCACCAAGGAACTTGTTTCTATTTTGGTGAGGGAGCTTTTCTTAGAGGCACAGAGTGGGTATAACACTATCCAAGGTCACATGGTTAGTGGTTGGCAGATCTGGCACTGGACCCCAGTCTGCCTGCTTCTAACCAGACTAATTAAATTACAACTTGTTTAAAGAATGCTTGATCTCCTTTTGGGCAGGGAAACTCAGCATGTACCCAAGTAGGGAGAGGATGGGCTGCAAGAACTAGTTTGTGCTAAGAGTCAGTAGGCAGACTGGGTGTAACTCAGTGGTGGAGCATCTGGTTGGCATGCAGAAGGCCCTGGGTTCAACTTTTTAAAGTTATGTGTGTATGGTATATATATTAATACTTGTTGATGTGTGTTCAAGTGAGTATGGAGGCCAGTGTAGATTTCAGGTGCCTTCCTCTCTGTAGCATGAATCTTAAGTGTTCTTATTAATGAAACTCAAATCCAAGGCCAGTTATTGGGGTGATTGCTAGAAGATCAGAGACACAGAACAAGCCACAGCTATCTCACCTTGCTAGTTCCTCAGTTGATCCTGTTTCCTCAGGCTGGAAGCTTCTGAGTCCTCCTTCACATGATCTCAGCTGAACTGTGTTGCTCCAAAGTCTGAACGCTTAACCAACCAAATGCTTAACTAACTACATGCTTTACTCACTTAGTTCCTGGTCCTCACGCCTTATATACCTTTCTCTTTCTGCCCCCACTCCGTGGGATTAAAGGTTGGGTTCTGGGATTAAAGGCGTGGGTCACCTTGCTTAGCTGTTTCTAAAGTGGCCTTGAACTCAGAGATCTGCTAGTTCTGCCTCCCAAGTGCTGGGATTAAAGGTGTGTACCACCACCGCCCAACTTCAGTTATGGCTTACTCTTCCCATTTTCTAGCCACCATTTTTGGCTTTGTTCTAGTGGCTGTCTGTTTTCTGACCCCAGATATGTTGTTTATTTTGGGAAACACACAATATTTCAGGGAACACAATACCCACCATATCTCTCTCTCTCTCTCTCTCTCTCTCTCTCTCTCTCTCTCTCTCTCTCATTGTTGTTGGCTTTTTATTTTCTTTTTGAGACAAGGTTTCTCTGTGTAGCCCTGGAACTTGCTTTGCAGACCATGGTTGCCTCAAACTCAGAGATGCCTCTGCTTCCCAAGTGCTGAGATTAAAGGTGACACCATATCCCGCTGTGGTGGTTGCTTTATTAAATGAGCTATGGCCCCATCCCCCTGGGCTCCATTTTTAATGCTCCCCCTAAAATCCTCAAAACAAATAAATAACAGCAACAAGACCTGACCTACTATTACCACCAAAAACCAAACCAAGAACCCAACAACCCACCAAATCAAAAGGTACATAATCCAGTAGAATTTGCACTAAAGGGTAGTGAGTTGACTCTGTCTGAGGAGAAGAAAGAGGCAAGGGGAGGAGACCTGGTTGTCTGCCTTTTACTCTTCCTGATCTGCTTCAGGGAGACCTGGCCTTCTGCCTGAGGGGCAGAAGAGTGGCGAAGTGGAAGCTAGAGCTCCCTCTTTGTTTGTTTGTTTATGTTTTTGTTTTTTTGAGACAGGGTTTCTTTGTGCAGCTTTGGAGCCTGTCCTGGATCTCGCTCTGTAGACCAGGCTGGCCTCGAACTCACAGAGATTCGCCTGGCTCTGCCTCCTGAGTGCTGGGATTAAAGGCATGCGCCACCTGCCCAGCGTCAGGCTGCCCTCTTGCTCCACAGGTGAGCTACCTCTTTCTCTGGCTGCGTGCACCAAGCAGTGGGATGTGGTGACCTACCTCCTGGAGAACCCGCACCAGCCTGCCAGCCTCGAGGCCGCTGACTCCCTGGGCAACACAGTCCTGCATGCTCTGGTAATGATTGCTGATAACTCGCCTGAGAACAGTGCACTGGTGATCCACATGTATGATGGGCTTCTCCAGGTGGGGGCCCGCCTCTGCCCCACAGTGCAGCTTGAGGATATCTGCAACCACCAAGGCCTCACACCTCTGAAGCTGGCTGCCAAGGAAGGCAAAATTGAGGTGAGTACTATTCCCTGTCCTCCTGCCTCTTTCTCTGCTGCAGCGGGACTCAGGCAGTCACTTCATACATGCATATAATAATGCGTTCTGGTCTCCCTCACCCTGAGCCCTTCATTTATTCTCCCCCCCCACACACACCTTTCCTGTCAACTGGTCCCCTTACATTCCTTTCTCCCATTCTGTTCTTTTTTTTTTTTTTTTAATTTTAATTTTTTCTTTGAGCTGAGGATCGAACCCAAGGCCTTGTGCTTGCTAGGCGAGCGCTCTACAACTGAGCTAAATCCCCAACCCCCATTCCATTCTTTTGGTCTTGTCTTGTTTAACTGAGTTTAAACAGGGTCCCCTGTGCGACCATAGGTTTCGAACTATCCATGGATACCTGGAAGGCCCACAGGATGACAATGACTGCCTCTTCCCAAGAAACAACATTTTAAAAAAGATTATTTTTATTTTATGTGCATGAGTATTTTGCCTGTATGAACATATGTACACTGGGAGAATGCCTGGTGCCTATGGAGGCCAAAAAAGGGTGCAGTTACAGATGATTATAAACTGCCATGTGGGTGCTAGGAGCTGAACCTCCATCTTCTGCAGAAGCAGCAAGTGCTCTTAACCACTCACTGGGTGATGGCTCCAGCATCTGGGAGATAGCTCTATTAGTTACTGCTGTGATAACAGCAACATGATCAAAGCAACTTAGAGAAGGGTTTATTTTAGCATAGAGCTCTAGAGGCAAGAGTCCATCACTATCAGGGTAAGGAAGTGTGCCAGTAGGCCAGCATGGTAGCTGGAATAGCAAGTTGAGAGCTCAACAGCCAAGTAGGAAACAGAGAACGAACTGGGAATGGTCCACAGCTTTCAAAGCTCAAAGCCCACCTGCAGTAACATATGTCCTCCAGAAAGGCCACACCTTCTAAACTTACCAAAACAGCATCACCAGCTTGGTAGGACCAAGTATTCAAACACCTGAGTTTCTGGAGGATATTTTCATTCACACTAACCCAACAGCTTTTTTTCCCCTATTAGATTTTCTTCAGATTTTACCTACTGTATCATCCACTCTTTTTTTCTCATTATAAGCTTTAAAAACTATATGAAAAACAACTATTGGGACTAGAGAAGAGGCTCAGTGGTGAAGAGCACATATTGTTCTTATAGAGGACCCCAGTTCGATTGCCAACACTCATATCAGGCAGCTTACAATTGCCTGGAACTCCAGCTTCTGGGAGCTGACCTCTGCCCCTTCCTTGGGTATATACACATAAAAATAAATTATATATATATATATTGTTTGTTAGTTAGTTTAGTTTGTTTTTTTGTTTTTTTGAGACAGGGTTTCTCTGTGTAGCTTTGCTCCTTTCCTGGAACTCACTTGGTAGCCCAGGTTGGCCTTGAACTCACAGAGATCCACCTGGCTCTGCCTCTCAAGTGCTGGGAGTAAAGGCGTGCGCCACCACTGCTTGGCCAAATAATATTTTTTTAAAGTACATGGTCACTCAGGAGGTGGAGACAGGCGGCTCTCTGTGAATTCTAAGTCAATTTGGTCAATATAACAAGCTGCAGGCCAGCCAGAGCTACAAAGTGAGGCCTGCTTCAAAACAGCCAAAGAATCAGCCAGTCAGTTAATCAATCAATAAAAAGAAAGAAAAGAAAAAGGATGGTAGTGGGTTTTTGTTGTTCTCTGTGTTTTTGATATATAGAATTTAAAGTATTCGTATGTTTGTGGTTTGACATGGTTGCCTATAGTCTCAGCTACCTGGGAGACTGAATCAAGACAATCACTCAAACCTAAGAGTTCTAGACCAACCTTGGCAATATGGTTAGTCCCTGTGTGAGTAACCAAACCAAATGGAACTTTTGTGTATACAGGTGTAATTATCTTTTCCTTTAAATTCCTTGGTTTTCCTATTACTTAATACTTTCTACAAGATTATCTGTATAATATGTCTGCGTGGGTATCTGTGTACCATATGTATGCCTGGTGCCCTTGGAGGCCAGAAGAGGGTGTCAGTTTCCCCGGGACTGGACTTACAGACAGTTGTGAGCTGCCATGTGGGTGCTGAGACTTGAACCTGGATCCTGTAGAGGAGCAGACAATGTTCTTAACCACTGAGCCATCCCTCTGGCACCAGTATTGTACTTATATGTACTTGCTACATGTGTTTATTAGTTACTTTCCATATTGCTATACAAAACACCCGACAAAAGCCACTAAGGAAGGAAGGGTTTGTCTGGCTCACACTGAGGGTACCGGCCACCGTGGCAGGGACGGCACAACAGCAGGAACATGAGGCGCTGGTCACATCGCAGCTGCAGTCAGGAAGCAGAGAGAGATGAACACTAGTGTGTAGCTCACTGTCTCCTTTCTATTCAACCCAAGATCCCAGCCATGGGATGGTGTCATCAACATGTAGAGTGTGTCTTTCCATCCCTATTGACCTAATCTAGACAATTAATCATATATATGTCCAGAGACTTGTCTCTTGAGTGGTTCTAGATCCTGTTGAGAAGATTAGCCATCACGGTATGTAGCTTGTAGTGTATGCTATATAATAACATGATTATGCATGTGTTATCATTATATATCATACCCCTAGCTATATTTTATTCCAGTCTTTTGCAATTTCTTTCTTTCTATTTGTTTGTTTGCTTTGAAACAGAGTCTATTCAGCCTAACTCACCCTTGAGCTCTATTTATTCTCATTTATTGTGTGTGTGCATAAATGTGAACACATGTTGTAGCATGTATATAGAATTTAGATGGTGACTTTCAGGGATGGTTCTCTTTTTCTGCCGTGTAGATTTCAGGGATTAAACTCAGGTCATCAGGCTTGATAGCAAGTACCTTTACCCATTAAGCCATCTTGCCAGCCCTGGTTTTGAACTCTTCCTCATCGCTCACCTTAGCCTCCCCACTGTCGGGATTACAGGCAGGCATCATTCATACAGGGTGCTGCTATTTATTTTTAGCTTACTTAAAATTTGCTTCAGATTTATTTATTTTATGTGTGTGAGTGACTTGCCTGAAGAAGTTGGAAGATAGTATTGGATACCCTAAAACTGGAGTGGATGATTGTGAACCACTATGTGGGTGCTGGGAACTGAACCAGGGTCCTCGGTAAGACTAACAAGTGCTTTTAACCACCGAGTCATCTCTCCAGCCCCTACGGTTTTATTTTTAACGTCTAAAACGGATTTGTTTGAAAGTACTTTTGGTAGAAAGAATAAGCATTGCCCAGCTCTCCTTTTTCTTCCCAAGTGCCTTGTGAGGATCCAAGTTTTATTTTCAGGGATGTTTCATATCACACACAGAGGTGTGCATATCGCCAGTGTTAAGAATGAGGGAGTATTTATCAAGACAGGGTTTCTCTAGCTATGTCTGTCTTGGAACTCGATCTGTAGACCAGGCTTGTCTTGAACTCACAGAGATCCACCTGCCTCTGCCTCCCTAGTGCTGGGATTACAGGTGTGGGCCACCACCACCTGGCTTTTTTGTTGTTGTTGTTGTTGTTTTTTCCAGAGCTGAGGGCCGATCCCAGGGCCTTGTGCTTGCTAGGCAAGCACTCTACCACTGAGCTAAATCCCCAACCCAGTTTTGTTTGGCTTTGCCCCCCCCCCATTTTTTTTTGGTTTTTTGAGACAGGGTTTTTTCTATAGCCCCAGCTGTCCTAGAACTAGCTCTGTAGACCAGATTGACCTTGAACTCACAGAGATCCACTTGCCTCTGCCTCCTGAATACTGAGATTAAAGGCAGCTTAGGGGGGTTATTTTTTTAGGTCAAAATAAAATAAACATAAGTAGCCATTTTAATACTGTATCCTGCTCTCAACTCCTGGTGCTCTTGAGGGAGTGTGTGCACCTGTCTTTGTTGCCTATAGGCCTGGCTGGGGCTGCAGACTCGGTTCAGCCGTTGAGAGCACTGGCTGCTCTTCCAGAGCAGAATTTGATTCCTGGCACACATAGAGCAACTCACAACTGTCATCAGATAGCTTCTTATGTCCTCCGTGAGTGCTGCACATATGTGGTGCACAGACATACATGCAGGTGAAACACTCATACACACACACATAAACACACACACACACACACACACACACACACACACACACGCACACATACACAAACAAACAAACAAATACCTTTAAAGGCATAGTTCTCAGGCTGGGGAGGTGGCTCAGAGGTTAAGAGCACTGGCTGTTCTTCCAGAAGTCTTGAGTTCAATTCCCGGCAACCACATGGTGGCTTGCAACCATCTATAATGAGATCTGGTGCCCTCTTCTGGCCTCCAGCATACATGCAGGCAGAACACTGTATACACAATCTATCTATTTATCATCTATCTATCTATCTATCTATCTATCTATCTATCTATTTAAAGGCACTCCCCAATCTGCACCTTTCTTGTCCTCATTCCTCATGTGTGAAATCAAAGACCACACATGTGCATTGGGATCTCTGTGCTATCTGAGGAACTCAGGAAAGAAATCCACGGGACAGGCCTGGGGAAGCCAAGCTGCCTGTCAGCCTATTGCATATGTGGGAATGTAAACCAGTTCACCCTTGGCTGGGTATCTGAAAGAGCTGAAACATGTTAGGACCTGTGTGCTCTGCAGGGGCCCACAATGTTGCCCAGCCCTGGCATAGCATTAATGCAGGGAGGGTGACTAGCAAGTGAGCTCATGTGACTGCCCTACAGATTTTTAGGCACATTCTGCAGCGAGAGTTCTCAGGACTGTACCAGCCCCTTTCCCGAAAGTTCACCGAGTGGTGCTACGGTCCTGTCCGGGTATCTCTGTATGACCTGTCCTCGGTGGACAGCTGGGAAAAGAACTCAGTGCTGGAAATCATCGCCTTTCACTGCAGGAGCCCGGTAAGTCCACGGGCTGCTGGGCTGCCTAGAGATTCTGGCAACGAGCAAGCCTTCCTCCACTTCACAGTACAAGTGCTGGAATGGGGGCACGTGGGAGGGAGGCACCTTTCAGGGGTCCTGGGTCTGGGAAACTGTTCCGCATTTGCTCTTCTCCATCTCCCTTGCATGGAGCCTGCCATGAAGTGGGTGCTTGTCATACTGTTATCGATCCAGCTGTGTGCTTCCTACCTTGTGCATTGATTCCCCCTTTTCCGCCCCCAGCACCGGCACCGCATGGTGGTTTTAGAGCCACTGAACAAGCTTCTGCAGGAGAAATGGGATCGGCTCATCCCCAGATTCTTATTCAACTTCGCCTGTTACTTGGCCTACATGCTCATCTTCACCATTGTTGCCTACCACCAGCCTTCCCTGGAGAAGGCAAGAGCTGGGTGGGGTCGTCCCGGGGCACATCTGCTTGAAGCAACCCTGGAGTGGGAAGGGGCCGGAAGCACATCCTATCCTACCAAAGATGACACAGAGGCTTAGGTGGCCTGAAGGACATAAACCCTGAGCTCTTGGAAACAGTCCCTTAGGGTAAAGACAGCAATGATAATTCTTACTGAATGCTTGCCAGATGTGAGTCAAGAGTCTAAGTGGTTAGCATGCATTAACTAATGACTGCTCACACCAACCTCTGGGATGAAGGACTATCATTCTTAGTTTACTAGTGAGGTAAGGGAGAGGCACAGAAAGGTTAAATATTATCTGTGGTAATAAAAACTCTCAGTGGTAGAGATGGCCTGAGGCCAGAAAATCT
Source organism: Onychomys torridus (assembly GCF_903995425.1). Taxonomy (NCBI): domain Eukaryota; kingdom Metazoa; phylum Chordata; class Mammalia; order Rodentia; family Cricetidae; genus Onychomys; species Onychomys torridus. The sequence goes on from NC_050450.1 coordinate 50,812,874, forward strand.
GGCTCCAACCCCAATGCGAATAACCGCTATATCACATGCTTCTCAGGGACTGGAATCAGGGCCCTTCCCCAGAGCCCATGTCCTCTCTGATGCTCAGAGTGGCCTCTCCACAGTGAAGGCTCAGAATTGTCTTTCCCCCGGGGGCTCTTGGACAACCAGCTGTTGGGGATGGGACCCAAGACTCTGGATCTTATGGGGGTGTTTGTCTCTTCAGCCGGCCATTCCCTCATCAAAGGCGACTTTTGGGGATTCCATGCTACTGCTGGGCCACATCCTGATTCTGCTTGGGGGTTTTTACCTCTTACTGGGTCAGGTAAGGACTCCTTCCTGTTTCTCCACCTTGTGTAGCTTCTTCCAGTTAACCAAGAAGCAAACCAGGACTTTACAGGGAGTTAAATAAAATACTCTCTTCACTGCTGGGGAAAACAAATTCCCATGCAGGCGGGGACCATCAGGCCAGGGGTGGTCCCACCAACAATGGACTAGGCCCTCCTCCATCAATCACTAATTAAGAAAATGCCCTACAGGCTTGCCTGCCTACAGTGTGATCTTACGGAGGCATTTTTTATTTATCTATTCATTAATTAATTAATTTATTTAAGTTAGCGTTCCCTCCTCTCAGATGATTCTGGCTTGTGTCAAGTTGACATAAAACTATCCAGCACAAGCTACATTTGGGGGTGGGGATGGTGAGGGAAAGGCTACAGTTTTAGGCACTGAGCTGGTGTTAGCCGGGTGGCCATAACTGGAAGCACATAGGGGAGCTGCAATCCTGGCCACAGGGGCAGCCTGGCTGCGCTTAGATCTGAAGAGCAAGTTTCACATTCTCTGACCTCTCTCTCCCCCACAGCTGTGGTACTTTTGGCGCCGCCGACTGTTCATCTGGATCTCATTCATGGACAGCTACTTTGAAATCCTCTTGTACGCAAGTCTCTCCTTTCCCATACTGTCTCTGAGGTCTGGGTGTGGCAGGTGTGGCGGGTGTGGCAGTGAGCACCAAGCTGGTTGTCGGGCCGGGACCCAGGACTCCAAGTTGTTGTAGGAAGCAAGGATGGGAGTGTGTGCCAGACCTGGGAACCCCAGCTCCTGGCCAGCTTGGTTGGGCCCTTTCACATTCTCATCTTTGCAGAGCCTCTTTCCATGGAGTGTCTCAATTTTTGATTCAAGTATCATGATTACAAGTGGGAAGCCGCCGGGCAGTGGTGGCACATGCCTTTAATCCCAGCACTGGGGAGGCAGAGGCAGGCGGATCTCTGTGAGTTCATGGACAGCATGGACTATAGAGTGAGTTCCAGGACAGGCACCAAAACGACACAGAGAAATCCTGTCTCAAAACAAACAAACAAACAAACAAACAAACAAACACCCAAGTAGGAAGCCCAGAGCATAAATGAATAACTTGTCCAGGATGGAGTCCATTGGAGGTGGTAGAGGCAGTCAGTGGTGGCTGTTGCCTAGCAGCCTGGAAGTTGACCCACATTTTGTCCCCACCCAGCCTCGTCCAGGCTCTGCTCACCGTGCTGTCCCAGGTGCTGCGTTTCGTGGAGACTGAATGGTACCTCCCCCTGCTCGTGTCATCCCTGGTATTGGGCTGGTTGAACCTGCTTTACTACACACGTGGCTTCCAGCACACAGGCATCTACAGTGTCATGATCCAGAAGGTGAGAGATGGGGGTGGACCAGGTGCACCAGACTAAGGAGGTCCGGACACCACCTCCCACTAGACTCCTTTTGGCCTGATGAGGCAGGAGCGATCCTCCACAGCTAACCTGAGCAGAAGAGAGCATGAACTATTTGCCCATGTGCCATTTACTCAGACACTTGCCCAGCATTAGTGCAAGTGTGGGCCTGCATGTACCTGGATGTCTTCCTACATATGCAGATGCACACACATACATTTGTTGGCAGGTGTCCACATAGGAGCATGTGCATCTTTCATAAAGGAGCAGATGATATTTTCATGTGCACTTATCCATTTGTCGGAGTCTTGGGGCATGGGGACATTTGCATGGGTCTGCATCCATTTATTTCACAAGTGTTTAAGAGTGTCTACTGTAGTCCTGGTTCTTTCTACATAGGGAACAGAGCAGTGAACAAAACAGACAAGTCTTCTTCCTCTTTTGAAGCTGATGTTCCAGTGTGGAAATCACTAAGAAAACAGTTCAGGATATTGCTGACTACAAGCTCCTACAGAGGAGACACACACAGCAGTGCTATGGAGAATGACTGGGGCAGATGGGACTTTAGATGGTGCACAAAACCCTTTCTGAAGAGGTGTTTTGTTTTTTGTTTTTTGGGTTTTTTTTTTTTTTGTTTGTTTTTTGTTTGTTTGTTTTTTTTTGGTTTTTCGAGACAGGGTTTCTCTGTGTAGCTTTGTGCCTTTTCTGGAGCTCACTTGGTAGCCCAGGTTGGCCTCAAACTCACAGAGATCCGCCTGGCTCTGCCTTTATGTTTGTTTGTTTTTTTGTTTGTTTGTTTTGTTTTTTGTTTTACCAGAGCTGAGAATCGAATCCAGGGCCTTGTGCTTGCTAAGCAAGCGCTCTAGCACTGAGATAGACCAACCCCTTGTTTTGTTTTTTAAGACAGGGTTTCTCTATGTAGTCCTAGCTGTCCTGGAACTCACTCTGTAGACCAAGCTGGCCTTGAACTCACAGAGATCCTCCTGCCTCTGCCTCCTGAGTGCTGGAATTAAAGGTGTACATCACCACCACCCAGCTGAAGAGGGAGTTTTTATGTTTTCTTTTGATGCAGTGTAGAGGATGGGACGCAGACCCTCAGACAAGCTAGGCAAGCACTCTACCACTGAGATAGACCCACAGTCCATTAGTGGTGACCTGGAAGGATGAGTCAGCCCCCTCAGAGTGGAGGGGGAAGCATCCCCTTCAGAGGGAACAATACAAGTGAAGAAGAAGAACCAGAGCAAGTGGACAATGCTTGAGACAGCCAGCAGACTGCAATGCCAAGCAGGCCAAGAGCAGGGGAGGGAGTAGGGGGCAGGTGGTTGCCTGGGGTTTAAAAATTCTGGTAAAATAGGGACTGGAGGAATGGCCCAGTGGTTAAGATCAAAGTCAGGCTCACATGCCTGCGGGCAAGCACTTTCACCCACTTTCATCTGAGCTGGAGGCAGATTCTTTTAAAAGTTCCTTCTGCTCAGAATGATCCGTGTCTGCGCACACACTGTCTGGGGGAGCGGTGTGTGTACAAAGGAGCCCACTTGTGGGGAGTAGGGCCGGTATGCTGTGGGCCATTCACACAGTCTTCCCCTTGGGCTCATGTGTTCCAGGTCATTCTGCGAGACCTGCTCCGGTTCCTGCTGGTGTACTTGGTCTTCCTTTTCGGCTTTGCTGTAGGTGAGGACTCTTACACTTTGAGTGTGTACATTCATGTGCAGGGCATGCATGTGTGTGTGAATGTGGGTCTGTGAACTTACGTGCATGCACGCAGAGAGACCTGGGCAGGAGGCAGGGTGTCTTCTGCTACTCTGTCTTATTGCCTTGAGACTGTCTTTTACTGAACTGGAAGCCTGCTGTTTTTTAACTAGCATGGTCAGTGAGCTCTAGGGATCTGTCTGTCTCTGCCCTGCAAGGCTGGGGTTATAGCCACATACGGTTTTTAACATTTTAAATATTTGTTTGTTTGTTTGTTTGTTTGTTTATTATCTACACAGAAGAAGGTGCCAGATCTCATTACAGATGGTTGTGAGCCACCATGTGGGTGCTGGGAATTGAACTCAGGACTTCTGGAAGAATAGTCAGTGCTCTTAACCTCTGAGCCATTGCTCCAGCCCTCATTTATTTAGTGTGTGTGTGTGTGTGTGTGTGTGTGTGTGTGTGTGTGTAGGTCAGAAGACAATTTTTGGGAGGTGGTTCTTTTCTTCCATCAGTGGGACCTGGGGATCAAATTCAGATCATCAGATTTGGAGGCAAACACCTTTACTCAATGAGCCATCTTGCCAGCCCTATGCCCAGCATTTTGCATGGGTGCTGGAGACTCAAACACAGGTCCTCAGGCTTGCAGCACAAGCACCTTTACCCACCGAGAATCTCCCCAGTCCAAATACCCCTTCATGCCCTCCCCCACCCACCCTGAAGGCTGCCCAGTTGTCTCCCAGACTTAGACACCCCTCCCCCCTCCACTTCTCACTTACCTACAGCCTTAGTGAGCCTGAGCCGGGAGGCCCAAAGCCCCAAAGCCCCTGCAGCTAACAACACCACAGTGACCCAACAGCCCATGCTGGGCCAGGAAGAGGAGGCGGTTCCGTATGGAGGCATTCTGGATGCCTCACTAGAGCTCTTCAAGTTCACCATTGGTATGGGGGAGCTGGCCTTCCAGGAACAGTTGCGCTTCCGTGGGGTGGTGCTGCTGCTGCTGTTGGCCTACGTCCTTCTCACCTATGTTCTGCTGCTCAACATGCTCATTGCCCTCATGAGCGAGACTGTCAACAGCGTTGCCACTGACAGCTGGAGCATCTGGAAGCTGCAGGTACTCCGGGGAGGCGCTCCTCTCTCACCCAGGCATGTGGGCGCAGCCCAGCAGGACCAGCCTCTAGATTGTAACCATTCATTCCTTTATAGGGTTGTTATGAGGATCGTAGGAGCGTAGGGATAGGAAGTGTCCTGGCAGTGCCTGCCACATAGCAGGTGTTCACTGACTCAGTTACCATGATCCACTGGCATTATTATCGAGACAGAGTCTCACTATGTTTATCACCGACTGACCTCCAACTCACAGCAATCCCCCTGCCTCAGTCTTGTGAGTGGGGGATTACAGATGTGAGTTACCATGCCTGAATATCAAGTCTCTTGAATGCCTATGACTGATAGGGCTATGCAGTACAAGCCCTGTGGAGGACAAGACAAAGGCCCCCTCCTGAGCTCCACATACGTAAAATACGGTTAGATTGGTGTGGGAGGAGGGGAGGAAGATTGGGAGGGTCTGATCACACACACACACACACACACACACACACACACACACACACACACACGCGCGCCCCCTAGAAGCATTAGCTGTGTCTTACTTGATGAGAGAAAGGCTGTGTAGGTTTTGGCCAGGGAGAGCCTTGCCCTGGAGGTTGGACTCTGCTGCCTGCTACGTTATTATTGTCCTTGGGCCATTTTCCCCTTGAGTCTCCAGTGCCGGCACCAGTGGGGTCTGGGATGCCCGGGTATGTGTGTGAGCGGGCATGCACATGGGAGAGGGGATACAGTCTGGAGTCTGAAGTGCATAGAAACAAGCCATTATTAAGCACTCCTTATGTGTATTCCACAAAAACCATCTGAGGTGACTTTTCCTTAGTTTACAGATGGGGAAACTTCTGTGAGGGCATCTTTCCCCCTTGCTCTGGGTGCTTCGTCCTCCAGGCAGGGTCCCAAGGTGCTTTGTTTGATGTGTCCTTTGTCTCCAGAAAGCCATCTCTGTCTTGGAGATGGAGAATGGCTACTGGTGGTGCCGGAGGAGGAAGCATCGCTCAGGGAGGCTGCTGAAAGTGGGCACCAGATGGGACGGTGTACCCGATGAGCGCTGGTGCTTCAGGTGAGCTTCACCATCCTGAATCAGGTGTGCCAAGGAGGAGAACTGGAGAACAGGAGTACTCCATCTGGGCGGGTAAGGTCAGGGATACTGGATCTCAGAGATCCCCTCCCTGGCCCTGCTGCTTGTATGTTAGCCCTGCCATCCCAGTGGTGTAAACTTAAGGTCCCTCCCTGGTGATACCTGACTTTCTCTCAGGCCAAGAAGCCAGTATTCTGTGGTCACAATGGCTACCCTCATCCCTAGATCTTCCGGTCTGATCTTGGAGCTATATACCCTTGCATGGAAACCAATTTTCAATGTTCAGAGAAGATGGGATTGAAAGGGAATGTGGTGACTAATGGCCAGCCACAGCCAACATCTTTATGGGTAGCAGCTGAGCAAGGGAGAAGATGAAGGCTTTATTCGTGACAAGCAGCCATAAGAGGCCACAACCTCAAAGACAAACCTGATCTCACTCCCAAGCCTCTGGTGGCTCTGGGAAACCCAGACACTGAGAACAGTTGGGGAGAAGGCTGCCTCTTCCTCCACGTGGACATCTAGCCTTAGGGGTTGTAATCCAAGAGTCACAGGATCAGAGCTTGTGGGGGATGTGGTTGGACCTGTGCCTTGTTAGGGAAGGGCAGAAACGAAGAAAACAAAACCATCTTCCTCATTATCTGTACAGTCCACTGGGAGGAGGGAGGTGATGATCCCTCCCAGGGGCAAAGCCTGCTAGGCTGCTGCTAGCTTCCCTCAACTTGAGAGCTGTTTTTTTCAATTGCAGGGTGGAGGAAGTGAACTGGGCTGCATGGGAGAAAACGCTCCCCACCTTGTCTGAGGATCCGTCAGGGGCGGGCATCCCTGGTGAGTAGCCTTGGGGCTAGCACCCTTATCCTGGTTTTTTTTTTTTTTTTTTTTCTTCTTGTTCTTTCTTTTCTTTTCTTTTTTCTTTTTTCTTTGTTTTTTTGTTTTTTGTTTTTGTTTTTTTTCGAGACAGGATTTCTCTGTGTAGCTTTGTGCCTTTCCTGGATCTCGCTCTGTAGACCAGGCTGGCCTCGAACTCACAGAGATCTGCCTGCCTCTTGCCTCCTGGGAGTGCTGGAATTAAAGGCGTGTGCCTCCACTGCCCAGCTTGCCCTGGTTCTTGTGAGTATGTGCTGTGGCTTTGCTGGTAACAGCCTTTGAGAGTCTGGGAAGGGTCTCAGAACCCTGTGTGAGCCATCCACTCCTCCTGTAGAAATTGGTGCCTTAGTCATCTGTGGCAAGCCTGCCCTTCTGTTCTGTCTGGGGAAAGATTCTCAGCTCTTAGGATGCCCTGCCCTTCTGCCTCGCTCTGGCCTCTCTGCTGTCCCTGCCCTGGTTGTCAGTTGTATCCTTTGTCCAGACCTGGGCTGGATTTGGTTCCCAGCAAGGGACTAAGTCAGGGATTGTGTTCCTCCTACCCTCGCAGCCCCAATCCTATCCTGGCCTACTGCAGGGGTGGCCTTTCCCTGGACCCCTGCTTTGCTTGACTGGCCAGCCTACTTGACCTGAGATTTCTGCCACTACATAAGCACCACCCCCTTAACCCCACAGTAGAAGCCACTTCCTGCCTCAGGGTGGTGCATGCCTTTAATCCCAGCACTGGAGAGGCAGAGGCAGGTGTATCTCTGTGAGGTCAAGGCCAGCCTGCTCTACTAATCCAGTTCTCAGACAGCCAGAACTGTTACACAGAGAAACCCTGTCTCAGAACACACACACACACACACACACACACACACACACACACACACACACACAGAGTCACTTCCTGTAAGTCTCTGTGGCATTTGGCCTTTTCTATTATAGCATAGTAAGAACATTTCCTGTTTCCACTTCTCTGCCTCCACTAAAACCAGCTCCTCCCTCTCAACCTAGAGATGTTCTCCACAGCTCTCAGGGCTTCTCCTCAGTTTCCCTTCTCCTTCCTGCCAAATGTCTCTTGCCAAATGCCCCAACCCTCTCCCTAATGCTCTCCCAGGTTGAGTGTGACCTGTTATAAGGAGGCTCCCGGCATCTTGCTGCTCCCAAGCTGACTGGTTTCCTACCTCCTATCCCCACATCAAGGCTTCCTTTCTACTTTCTCTACCCCTTCACGCCAAGGTAATGAGTCATTTTGCCCCCCTCTGGTCCAGGTGTTCCATACCCAAATCCCCATCCCAAACCCTGCTGCGTGCTGGCCACACCAGCTTGGTTGCAAACAGCTCTGGGGTTGCCCTAGCAGGCAGCAAAATGTGGCTGCACTCTTCACACCCAGATGGAGGATCTCTGCCCATCCCTTCTATCTGATGCTGATGCCTCAGCCTCTCAGGCGTCCCCTTACTGCTGAACCTCTGTAACCACTGCAAGATGTCTCGGCATGTACCTCAACCTTCAGACAAACCTTTTTGCTTCAGGCCTGTCCCACTCCATTCTGGCTCATGTAAACAAGGACTTCACAGGGCCCACGCTACACAGGTCCTGATGGTCATGGTCTTCGTCGTGGAGCTCAAGGTCCAGAGCTGTTGTCTGACTCACTCCTCAGAGTCTGTCAACGTGGTAGCCACGCACGCTGTGGTACTCTTTGCTTTCTGGACACTTCCTGGGCTGTCTCTGTGCTCTCCTCTGCTCAGGGTGTCCGTGTCCACCCCAACACTGAAGAAGGGTTACCTCTCTCCTCTAAGCTCCCTGAGTTCCTGACCCGCTTCTCCCTTGCTCTTCAGAGTGCCTCAGATGTTCTGGCTTCTGATAGAGCCCATCAGCTCTGGGGACTTTTGAGTTCCTGTGGTGAGACTTCTGAACAGCTCATGGAAGGAAGGGGTCAGGGGATTCCAGTAGGAGGAAGGCAAGGAGAGGGGGCTGCAGGATTGACTGTTAGACCCAGAACATGGTGGGCTTTCATGGTTGTGGCCTTTTCTTTTCTTTTTTTTGGGGGGGCATTTTCTTTTTTAAAATTTTTTAATTAATTAATTTTTCTATTAGCAGCTTGATACAGTATACATTCTTATCTTTTTTTTTTTTTTCTGAGACAGGGTTATAAATTCTTATCTTAATAGTGAAATGTTTCATTGAGGCTTGCTCAGTAATTGAGTAAAACCAAAACTTATTATAGGCCACAGTCATCCTAGGGTCCCCCATGCTATATATATAGCTTCCCTGGTTCTGTGGGTTGCAGTCTGATTGTTCTTTGCTTTATATCTAGAATCCACTTATGAGTGAGTACATACCATGTTTGTCCTTCTGGGTTTGGGTTACCTCACTCAGGATGACTTTTTCTTTCTTCCTTCCTTCCTCCCTCCCTCCCTTCCTCTCTCTCTCCTTATTTATTTATTATGTATACAGAAGAGTGTGCCAGATCTCATTACAAATGGTTGTGAGCCACCATGTGGGTGCTGGGAATTGAAGTCAGGACCTCTGGAAGAACAGTTGGTGCTCTTAACCTCTGAGCCATCTCTCCAGGCCCCAGGATGACTTTTTCTAGTTCCATCCATTTGCCTGCAAATTTCATGCTGTCATTGTTTTTCTCTGCTGAGTAGTACTCCATTGTGTATTGTACCACATTTTCTTAATCTTTTCTTCAGTTGATGGGCATCTAGGTTGTTTCCAGGTTCTGTCTATTACAAATAATGCTGCTATGAACATAGTTGAGCATGTATCTTTGTGGTATGATTGAGCATTCCTTGGGTATATGCCCAAGAGTGGTATGGCGGGATCTTGAGGTAGTTCGATTCCCAAATTTCTGAGAAACCACCATACTGATTTCCACAGTGGTTGTACAAGTTTGCATTGGGAGGGGCATTTTTGAGACAGGATTTCTCTGTGTAGCACTGGCTGTTCTGGAACTCACTCTATAGACCAGGCTGGCCTCAAACTTACAGAGATCCACTTGCCTCTGCCTCGTGAGTACTGGGATCAAGCGTGTATGCCACCACCAACCCAGCTTTGGCTTTTTCTTACTTCCACTGCCAGGGGATACACCAAGGGCAAAGCCACAGTGTTCTTTATTCTGTTTACAGGTGATGAAAAGAACCCAACCTCCAAACCTGGGAAGAACGGTGCCCCAGAGGAAGACCATCTGCCCCTCCAGGTCCTCCAGTCCCACTGACGGTCCAGATGCAGCAGCAGGCTGGCCAGGCAGAGTAGAGAATCTTTCCAGTGACACCTGCTAGCTCCTAAGCTACTGAAGTTTGGTGGAAATAAAAATATTTTTTGCATAACTAAGTGTTGTAGAAGTGTAGTGGGTAGCCATCCCAGCATTGGCCTGGAAGTTCCAACCCCCACTGAGGCTTTGGTAATGGTCACGCCCACAAGGCGGGGCAGAGGAGGAAGCGGAAGACGAAGGATCAGGAAGTACTCACTCTCTTGGTTCCCGGACTCTGGACGCTGGAGGTAGACCGAGCAGAGTTCTCCAGAGAACAACGCCGGATTGTGCTATACCCTTGCCAGACCCTGTAACCTACCCCCTCATTTGTAAGTACCCCCACAAAATAAACCTCCCTTTTAACTACGTGGAGTGGCCTTAATAATTTCACCAAATATAGAAGTATTATTTAAACGAAGTTATGGGGACCTTGCATCTGGTAATATTTGCACGTGTCTCTAAGTGCTGAGAAACCCTCACTGGCTGGCCACAACTCAGTTCCGTCACTGTCCTCTTTCATGTGGCAGGCTGAGGGTTGGGTACAAATGAAACCACTTTCTCACATCTAGGATGACCGAGGCTCCATTTAGCCCTGGATTATTGCTTTTACACCCACCTGGGCTTCAGTTTCCCACTTCTACTTCCCATTCTTTTTTTTTTATTGTTCATTTTTATTTTACGTGAATTGATGTTTTGCTTGCATGTATGTCTGTGTGAGGGTGCCAGATGCCCTGGAACTGGAATTACAGACAGTTGTGAGCTGCCATGTGGATGCTGGGAATTGAACCTGGGTCCTCTGAAAGAACAGCCAGTGCTCTCAACCACTGAGCCATCTCTCCAGCCCCCTGCCATCTCTCTAGCCCCCTCCTCCCTATTCTTTGTAGGAAAGCCAGAAAGGCCTTCTTGGGACATAAGACAAGCAAGTTACCTCTGAACTCTGAAGGCCTGAGAGCAGTATTCTCAGCCTTGCATGTTTTTGCCCATGATTCCCAGATCCCCCCACCCTGTACACCTTTTGCTTTCAGGCAAGTTTGATGAAAAGTCCTTAGTTTCTCTCTTTCTCTGTTTTTTTTTTTTTTTTCTGAGACAGGGTCTCTCTGTGTAATTTTGGTGCCTGTCTTGGATCTCGCTCTGTAGCCCAGGCTGGCCTCGAACTCACAGAGATCCATCTGCCTGGCTCTGCCTCCTGAGTGCTGGGATCAAAGGTGTGCACCACCACTGCCTGGCCAGTACTTTCTCTTAATTATTCATGAAGTCTGAAGGGCCTCATATTTGACTTTTCAATTTGGCCTTTGCTAGATGTTTCTGTGACTTGAACTCCCAGAAAGAAGAGAGCAAGAGGGGAGCTGCACCTGTATTAAAGATTCCAGGCCAAATGACTTGTTTGAAATTGTCTTTCAAACCACAGCCAAATTACCTTGGGCTATTTTGGTTAGAACCCCCTGCCCCCTCTTTCCCTGTGTCTGACTTAACATTCTTGTGAACTATCAAAACCTTACACTTCTATTCTTAGCTATTCCACAAATCGACAAGCTAAGAAGGTCACTGGATAGCACCTGAAATCTACAGCAGAGATCTCCCCTCTTTGCTGTAACTTGCCAACTGTGCTCCCTTTCAAATGACTCTCCTTGTTCTGTAACTACAAACACTTCCAAAATGGAACACGGTATTTGGGGAAACCTGAATTTGTGTTCCTGGCCATGGTCACTCACATTTGGCTCCAAAATAAACGATCTTATTCCCTTTAAGGTGAGTGGACACTTCCCTCCCTCCATTAAAATCCTAGGTTTATTCCCTGGACCACCTGGATTGCTGTCTCCTGACTACCTGGCAGTTCTCTGTTAAAATGAGTCAGTTCCTCAGTACATTTGCATATGAAGTGTATGCAAGCACAGATGTGTGTTGCTGGATGGAACCTAGCATCTCATATATAATAGCTCTGTAAGACTTTGTGCTGAGATATTCTGAGACAGGATTTCATTCTGTAGGCCAGGTTGGTCTTGAACTCACAAGAATCTTACTCTAGCCTCCTGAGTGCTAAGATTACAGGCTCATGTGTCACAGGCTGGCCTCAAACTCTCTGTATAGCTGAAGAAAGACCTTGAACTTCTGATTCTCCTGACTCCACATCCCCAGACTTGGGAGTTTGCCACAATACCCAGTTTATGAGATGCTGGGGATGGAATTAAGAACTTCATGTTTGCTATGTCCCCAACCCTTAAGAGACACCCGAACATGTTCACATACTGATGGGATAGCATCAGCAGTTTTCTGTTGCCCATGAGATAAACCTCATGCAAAAGTCAGAAGCGGAAAGGGGTGGGGACAATGAAAACAGATCGAACAGGAACTTCTCTTAGCTGTATAATTAATTCTCTAAGGAATGTGATGAGGGCTGACTGCATAGGGTCTTGAGAAGTTCCGTGGATATGTTCAAATAGCAATGGGGCGAAGAACGGCCCGAATCGTTAAGCAGCAGCTACTGTTTCTTATTGTCTCTGAATGCAGTTTCGGGTGGTAGCTCAGGCGAGCCTCAGAGGAGCCAATGTCTTACCCTCCCAGGTCCTGAGGATTAAACGCATGCTTATGCAAGCCTCCACTAGCCAGCTAGATTACTTTGGCCCTTTTCTTTCTTTTTTTTTTTTGTTTTTGTTTTTCGAGACAGGGTTTCTCTGTGTAGCTTTGGTGCCTGTTCTGGAACTCACTTGGTAGCCCAGGCTGGCCTCGAACTCACAGACCCACCTGCCTCAGCCTCTCGAGTGCTGGGATTAAAGGTGTGTGCCACCACCGCCCGCTTTTCTTTTTATTTTGAGACAGGGCTCAGGCGAGGCTCGAATTCCTAAGTTCCAGACTCCTAAGCAGTTGTGATGTCAGGCTTGCGCTGTCAGATTTAACTCCATGTTTTCAAACTCCACACGAGCTTACAAAGGCCAGAGACTTCCCCAAGACGACCGTGCCAAAAGACCGCAGTGGCCGACGTTAAAAGCAAAAACGAAAGACGCCGAAGCCTTCGCGCAGGCGCGCTGGCACTCGCTCCCGCTCTCCGCTACCCAGAATTCCCGGGGCGGTGGAGACCACTCGCTCCAGCGAGCGGGGGAGTCCCGGGAGTTCCCGTGAGCCTTTGCCACTCCCGCCCTCCCTCGCGTGGGAAGTGGTCTATCCCGAGCCCTTAAGAGAGGGGCGCACCGGCGCCGCAGTCTCTCTCCGCGGACGCCATGTGGTCTTCGGTGTTTGCTTCCCGTAGCTGGTCCTGGCGCCGGGGCCTAGCGCAGCGGAGCCGGTGCGATGCCGAGCCGGGTAGGTGGGGGTCTGCACCCCGGGGCTCCGCGCCTGGGCGGGCGGGCGGGCTGGCGACTGCTCTGATGAGACGACTAGTAATAGGAAGTGCCGTCCGAGGCGATAACTGACGACCTCCCTTCTTAGCTGACCGCAGTCGCTCAAGCCTCGGCGATGGACCGCACGGGTGTTGGAGCGGTCTCTACACTCTTATCCTTTTAACCTTTCAGAACTGGCCGGACGTCGAGGCGGAGCAGGACCCCACCAAGAGGTAAGTTTCTGGAGCCATCGACGTGTGGCTGACGTTGTAGTTTGCGCTACCAGGGGTGTTCCCGCCACAGCTTTTTGCAGAAGCATACTTGCTTGGCTCGATCTCTCCGGGCGCTGCATGGCTCAGCTGCTAAGAGGCCTCTTACTATAGTGCAGTATTTCGGGTAGCGTGGTTCATAACCACCTGAACTCTAGCGCCAGGGAATCCAATGTGTTGTGGTCTCGGCCACACCGTCCCCGTGCACCCCACCCACGGGCACACGCGTAGTTGAAAATGGGTCTCCAGTTAGCGGCCATAAGCAAGGGTTGCAGTGGGACAGTGGAAGGCTTGACTGCTGTGATGAGATCACTAATAGGAAGTGCCGTCAGAGGCGATAACTGACGATAAGTGTTCCTGGCTGATGCAGTCCAGCCCTCACCAGTTGCTGCTGTTTAGGATTAACTCGGTCTGGACAGTAACAACTGCTGTGTTCTATCTAGGTCGGAAATTTAGGGTGGAGGACTGCCAGCAGCCGTGGCCTCCCATGAGGTAAGCTTTTGTTTGTCTTGATTGTGGTTGGGCCAGACCTTGTCAATTTGATTTGGTTATGATAATGGTAATGCACGTGCATCAGTCCAGCCCGACTTGGAATGCTTGCACTCAATCCTGGTTGTAGTTGGGGGTGGAGACTAAATTTAACAGGGTGCTGGGCATAGGTCTCAACTACAGAGGCATCCTTTTTTTTGAGCTGAGGATCGAACCCAGGGCCTTGCGCTTGCTAGGCAAGCCCTCTACCACTAAGCTAAACCTCCAACCCCAGAGGCATCTTTTATGTGTATCTGTTGTCCATGGCGGCAAGAAAGGGGCACGAGACTTAGAGTGGTTGTCAGCCACTATGAGAGTGCTGGGAATCAAATCTGGGCCCATGGAAGAGCAACCACCAGTGCTCTTAAAATCCTAAGTCATTTTCCCAGTCCTTTAAGTCTTAAATTTCCTCTTATGTGGCCAGCTCGTTTTCTGCCATTTGTGTCCCATGGATTGAACCCAGCTGGGCTGGTTTTGCAGAAGCCCTCTCAATGGTGGTTGATTGCATTTTATTTTATTTTTTGGAGCTGAGGATCGAACCCAGAGCCTTTTGCTTACTAGGCAAGCGCTCTACCACTGAGCTAATCCCCAACCCAAGATTGCATTTTAATAACTTGAAATATACCTTTTGTAAGGTCTTTGCTCTTGTTAGGCTGTGTTTAAAACTAGGTTTCAGTGGGGCTGCTGTTAGATATAACTCATGTTGTTTTTGCAGTCCGTCTTAGGGGTGTCCACTTCCTCAAGTTTTGAGAACTGAGTGCTGGAATGCAGCCTGTGTTGGCAGCCACAGTGAAGGAGAGGAGGTAAGTTTGATCTGTACAGTGATTGCCTCAAGCTAGGTGTCATCTGAAAGGATATCAGATGATGAGATCACCAAAAATAGCTGGAATTACCGGCAGATTGGTAGTGGTGAGCCTATGGTTTTCTGAAGATACCTTTCAGTGTTCTGAATGCCATTGGTTGGAACAAGTGTGATTCTGAAATCTAGTCCCTCTGCAGGCTGTCTCCAGAGGAGTCTCCAGCAGCAGTACCACCACCAACTCTGGATTGGGATTCTGAAAGCAGCCTCTTTTATGAAAACAGTCCAAGCATGTGTCTGCTGACTCTGTTCTGTCTGGTCAGGCACATTCGGTGATCATCCTGCCCCATGGGAGCTTTTACACATCTTAATAAAATGTTTGTGCACAAAGTTGGTTGTCACTGTATTGAATGAATTAATTCACAAGCCAATGTGTGTGTGTGTGCGCAGTTACCATTAACAAGCACCATAATAAAGCAGGGTCTTGTGTATTTGAAGAGTAAATAGTCAGTGTTGAGCAGCCCAGCTTTAGCACTGTAAACTTCTGGTCAGTCTAAGCTGTTTTCACAGCCTAAGACTTGGGCAAAGATTCCAAAGCATTTAAGGCATCCACACTTGTCCTGTCCCTTGGCTGTATTTATGCAGTACCATGTAAGGCCCCTATCTTGCCCAGATCCTATGAGCCAGTTTGCTTACCTGGCCTGTAACGCTTTCCTTCCCTTAACTTGGATAGTCACTTAGTTCAGAACGGTTCCCAGTTTCCTTGGGTTTGGAGTGTAGGAACTGCTCACTGGGGGTTAGGAGCATTATGGAAAAAAGTGTAGAAGGCCCCAGTTTTCCTTCTACCTGGGGCTTAACTAGTCCTGGAGCCTTCTGATAAAAAAGTGCTTTGAAAAGCCATTCCAAGGACTAGGTTCTGAAAGTTAGCTGGTAGGAAAAAAATGTGCTGGTTGAGGGGTAAGGGAACTAGGCATGTGCTGCCTTTCACAGTAAAATCCTCCAGTTGAGGGAGGTCTGCTGCTTCAACTGGATTTCCTATACTTAATGCTCAGGACCACACACCACCTCCAGGAGGCCCCTGGAAGACCTCCAAGGGTCTTAGTAGATGCCACCTTTCCTTAGCTGTAAGGCGGCTCAACTGTACTGGTGGGAGAATGCTTGCTCCATCCAGCCCCACAAGTCTGGGAGGACGGGCTAAGTGGAGGCATCCCAGAGCCCCTAGAGCAAGGGATGACTTCTCAGTGGCAGGTACTGGGAGTTGGGGACAAAGTTAGTACTCTGATAGCCTGGTGTCTGGGTGGTAGGTGGGTTGTTCAGACATCTACTTGATGGGAGGAGCCCCTAACCCACCTTAGCCATCCTGACAAGTTCTCCCTACTTCCTAGTCATGTCTGAGTCACAGTCTCCCTGCTCTCCTGGTCTTCAGTAAGTGTCACAGGGCTTCCTCCAGGGTCCTGCTGACTTGGACCTTCCCTGGCCTCTTCCCCAGTACCCGGCCCCTCCCCTAGCTCCAGGATGGTTGGTAGGTGCCCCTGTTTTGGAGATCGCTTGCGCAGGCTGAGCAGGAAGGGCTGGGGTAAAGAGAAGATGTCCACATTGTTGCCCAGGTCAATCCATGTGACATTGGGGAACTTGCTGGGGTCCTTCAGGGTGTCAGTGAGGTCCCTCAGCAGAGCTCTGGTCAATCGGTTGCCATTGAGGGCTAGTGTGGTAAGGCGAGGCAGGGTACTGAGCGCTGGTAGTAGCTGCAGGACCATGTCGTCCGTGAGGCCTGTGAAGCCCAGCTCCACACTGTCCACTTGCTCTCCACAGCGCTGAAGATAGCTGGTCACCCGCTCAAGGTCACGTGAGGTCAGTGGAATGCCTGACAGATCTACCATGTTGTCTGGAGGATTCCCAGCCAGAAGGGCCTTGAGACTGAAGGGAAGAAGGAATAAGCGGGCTTTTAGTGAGGGCACTAGTGGTTATCACCACAGAACCAGCCTCTGCTTAACTCTGATCTGGGACCTCATTTCTTCTATCCCTTGCCAGGATGGGTAGACTAGGGAGTCCGCAGCATCTGCTTCAAAGCTCAGCAGAGTGGGCAGAGCATGAGGTTTGAGGCGGCCACCCAGGTAGCTCTCCAAGCCAGGATTCTGTACGATGCCTGCAGTTTCCTCTTAACTCCTGTTTCCTACCCTGTGCTAGTCTCTAGCTAGTTCATAACGGTCGGTGCCTCAGGTGCTTGCCTAAAAGAAAACAGAGCTACCATTATTACTGTAGGGCTATGGGGAACACTAAACACTCCGCGTTGCAACAGTGCCTCCTATAGGCAGATGAGTGAATGCTGTCATTGTTAGTCACTTGGGCTGAGCTTTCACAATTGAGTGGCAGCTGACCTGCCTCCAAGGGTCGAGGGCAGCAGGCTGGTGGAGGCTTGATGCTTTCAACTACCTTGCCATCTGCTGCCCCTTGCCTGGTTCTGTGGCCCAGACCACTTGGCTTGGTAAGTGTGCCCCCAACTCCCATTGGTGAGATGCCCATTCTCTGAGTTTTCAAATACCTGAAGCAAGCCCTGACCCTCCTACCCTGGGAATGGCTTAACTTGCTGCAAGATAGATGTCTATGCCGGCAGCTCAAGGGTCACAGCCTCACCATAGCAGCTACCCTGGGGCCCTCTTGAAGCTGGGAGATTAACTCATTTTGTTCCTTGGATTTGAAGGTAAAACTCTCCAAAGCATGAGATTTAACTGCTTAGAATACTGCCTGGAATTTGTCGGTTGTGACTTTAGTGTTGGGTTCTATATCAATGTCTTTAATGAAGCCAACCCAGCATCCTGAAGATGGCTGACAGTCTATACCCTGGAGTCAGGTAGGTATGGGTTTGACTCTATCTCCACCGCTTACCAATTTCAAGATCTTGGCCAAACGGCAAAAATCTTCTACCCCACTCACTCTAGTATTTGTTATGGCCCTCCTATGTGCCCGGCAATGTCCTAGGCTGGTGTCACAATGGTGAAAAGAGTGGACAAGAGCCTTGTTTTCCTTCTATCATAGGGACACAGGGGACAAATGACAATGACAAGTAGCTTTGGGGTTGTGGCTGTGGACTCTGAGGAGTAACATATAACCTGATATAAAGAAAGAGCACACTTGGGCCATTAGAAGAGCTGGCAAGAGTTCCAACCCAAGCAGTGTCAAGTGGGAAGTCCTGAAGCTGTCAAGTTTGTGAGTGCTCGTGTGTGTGTGTGTGTGTGTGTGTGTGTGTGTGTGTGTGTGTGTGTGTATGTGTGTATGCGCACGCGCCACCAGCCAGAAGGTCATTGTAGCCCAGGTGAGGTAGCCTAGAGGAGTGAAGCCGGATAGGAGGAACAGGCTGACCACAGTGCCTGTTTCAATTTCATTCAAGTGTGAAGAGAAGCCACCCGAGAGGAATGGTGGGTTTCATTCATACAGTTCCCAAATGGAGAATGGGCGGAGCCTCTTGTGTGTGGGCACTGGCAGACAGAAGACCAAGCTGGCCATGGTTGCCACATACTTGTTATTCTAGCACTTGGAAAGAAGCAGAGGCAGGGGGCATTGTGAGTTTTAAGCTAGCCTGGGTGAGACTCTAAAAATATCTCAGAAAGCTGGGCATGGTGGTACACACGCCTTTAATCCCACTACTAGGGAGGCAGAGGCAGGTGGATCTCTTATGAATTGGAGGCCTGTCTGGTTTGCACAGTGAGTTCCAGGCCAGCCAAGGCTACATAGCAAAGAGCTAGTCTCAAAAGAACAAAGCCAGGCATAGTAGTGCATGCCTTGAATTCTAGCACTTGGGAGACAAATGGATCTCTGAGATCAAGGCCAGACTGGTCTACATAGTGAGTTCAAGGACAGCAGAGCTACATAGTGAGACCCTGTCTCAAAATAAACAAAGAAAACCCAAAAAACAAACAAAACAAAAACCCTCAAACACCCCCCCCCCCCCCCCCAAAAACCCCAAGCCAATAAAAAAATTAGGTAGGGAGAATTGGAGAGGTGGCTTAGCAGTTAAGAACACATACTGCTCTTGGAGAGGATCTGAGTTTGGTTCCCAGTACCCTGTCAGGCAGCTCACAACTGCTTGTAACTCCAGCTCCAGGGGAGTTGCAAATATCACTACAGACACACAGACACACACATGCACGTACGCACGCATGCATGCGCACACACGTAATTTTTTTGAGATAGGGTTTCTTCGTGTAGCTTTGGAGCCTATCTTGGAACTTGCTCTGTAGACCAGGCTGGCCTCGAACTCACAGAGATCCGCCTGCCTCTGTCTCCCAAGTGCTGGGATTAAAGGCGTGAGCCACCACTGCCGGCTTGTAATTATTTTTAATATTATTTAATGTGTATGGCATTTGCCTACACATATGTTTGTGTACTATGCGCGTGTCTGTTGCCTGAGGAGGCCAGAATGGCGTTGGATCCCCTGGAGTTACAGATGGTTGTGAGCCTTTGTGGGTGCTCGTAATCTGAACCCCAATGATCTGCAAGAGCTGCCAGCACTCTAACTCGCTGAGCCATCTCTCCAGCCCCATGATGTTTGGTTTGACTTGTCCACCTGAAACAGTCTGGAAACACCTGGGCAGAGAGCCTCCATCATTGTCTAGATCAGGCTGACCTGTGGGGGAACCATCTGGATGACTGTGTGACATGGGAAGACTCAGTCTAAAGCTAGGCAGCACTGTTCCCGGGGCCAGGACTGTTGGAGTGGAGAAAGCTGAGGGTTACGCATGCATTCATTTCCTCTCCGCTTTGGACTGTGGATGTGACTAGTGGCTTCAATCTCCTGCCATCCTGACTCTCCCACAATGATGGACTGCAATCTGAAACTGTAAATCAAATAAACCCTTCCCCCCTTAAAGTTGCTCTTGTCAGGGTGGTTTTTCGAGACAGGGTTTCTCTGTGTAACAGCCCTGGCTGTCCTGGATCTCGCTCTGTACTCCAGGCTGGCTTCAAGCTCACAGAGATCCACTTGTTTCTACCTCCCCAGTGCTGGGATTAAAGGCCTGTGCCACCGCTGCCCTGTCTGTCAGGGTATTTTATCAAAGCAACAGGAAATGAAACTAAGAGAGAACGGGGGGGGGGGGGGGGGGGGGACTGTCTTGTCCTTTTCCAGGCCACCGAGAGCCACCAGGATGATCTGGGCACAGAACCAGGGCGCTGCCAGTTTTGAGTAGGCCAGCCACTCACCTGTGTCACCTGTAAAAAGCAGGGGTGCTTCCTCTTCCAGGAAGCCTGCCTTTCAGCCTGGGCTCACCTGCTTCCCACCACAAGACCTGTTCTGTGTATTCTGTCTCAAGCCCTCTATCTCTAGGTCTTCCGGACTGTAAAACTCTGGAGGGTCTTCACTGCTGCATGGCTGAGACAAGGCTAGACTCTAGATCCCCTGGAAGGACATCCCAGAGAACTTTCTGGAAGTAGGTTATGATGGCCAGAACTTGAAGCAGTCTTCTTGCCTCAGCCTCCAAAGTTCAGGGCTGCAGAGGTGAGGTACACTACCATGCCTGGCTTCCATCTCACAATACTAGGAACACCAGGAACTAGAAATGCCTTGTGTCCCACCCCCACCTGTCCATCTGTGGGCCGTGCTCCCCAGATCCTACCCCAGGGATTTCCTTCTCAGCATCTCTCAAGTACCTGGAATAACCAGGTTACTTTTCTGGTCTTTAAATCCAGCATGATTTTACCTCCTTCAAGCAGAATTTACTGACATCCTCTCTGGCTCAGGTCTTCCCCAAAGCACAGTGCCCCAGGAAGGGTATCAGTCAGCAGGGCTGGGGTTGGGCATACTACAGGGTCTGCCACTCACCAGGCCTGTGGCTTCCTCTTCACCAGCCCTCGATGCCTCCTCCACTGTGAATGAGGGCTAAGGTGGTAGGTCAGCTGCCGGCACAGCTTTTCCATGGCACCCAGGGCATCACCTTCCTGCAGAGGCAATCACAGACACAGGTCTGTGAGGCGGCCCTGGAGGACTTGGAGGGGCCCTGATCCCCACTCTAGACTACCCTGCTCTCTGGGAGCTTAGCATAAGAGAAGCCTGCTTTGCTGGCCCCAGGGAGTGCTTTTGGCAGGAGCAGCAGTTACAAACTTTCTCTCTCTGTGTCTCTGTCTCTCTCTCTTTCTGTGTGTGTGTGTGTGTTTGTTTTGCTGGAAATCGAACCCAGGGCCTCAAACATGTTAAGCAAGTGCTCTACTACTGAGCTACTCTCTGAGTTTGCCTTGTGAATTAGTTGCCATCGCTGCAAAAACAGACATTTATATAAAAAGTTTGGATTGCAGGTGGTCTGACCATGACTGGCAGGAACAGACCTGTTGCGCTGGACATTTTATGGCTTCTGCCAACTTGCAGTATCCAGAGTCATTCTGTTCCTTCACACAACATGTCTTTGAGTGCTTACTAAGAGGCAGGGCTATCTATGGTCATAAACAGAGGTTCCTGGATTTCACATAATAAAACAACTTATTTTTACATATGTCTTTCCCCAAAGTGGGGGAAAATAGACATCTGCGATGGCCAAGTCTTTCCCAGTGCAATTTGCCCACCTACAATGTCTGCTTCATTAGCATTTAAAAATATTATTTCATGTGTATGGATGTTTTGTTTGTATGTATGACTGCACCATATGCATGCAGTACCCACAGAGGCCAGAAAGGGGCATCAGAGTCCCTGGAACTGGAGTTAGAGATGGTTGTTAACTACTATGTGGGTTCTGGGAATCGAACCAGGGTACTCTTCAAGAGCAGTCAATGCTCTTAATTGCTGAGCCATCTCTCCAGCATCTTTCATCAACATTCTCAGAGTCTGTGACCCTGAGAATCATGGGCTGAACTGTGTCCCTTCAACAATTATATATTATTCCCATTTATCTTTTTCCTTCCTTCCTTCCTTCCTTCCTTCCTTCCTTCCTTCCTTCCTTCCTTCCTAACCCTTCCTTCCTTCCTTCCTTCCTTTCTTTTTTGAGACATGGTTTCCCTGTGTAGGCCAGTGTGTCCTGGAACTCACCCTGTAGACCAGGCTGGCCTCTAACTAATAGATCTGCTTGCCTCTGCCTCCCGAGGGCTGGGATTAAAGGTATGTTTAATCCCTTCTGTCTGGCTCTACATTGATCTCCTAAGGCTCAATTCCCCAGAATGTGGCTGCATTCAAAGACAGGACATTTAAAGGTAATTAAAGTAAAAATGAGGCCATATGAGTGGGCTTTAATCAATATAGCTTGTGTGTTTAGAAGTGATTAGGGCACGGACATGTCCAGAGGACAGATCCATGTAAGCATGCAGGGGAAAAAAATCCTTTACAAAAGGTTAGAAGAGGCCGCATCTTGGCCTCCTGACCTCTACAACAGGGAGGACATTAATTTCTGTCATTTAAGTCACTGGACTATACACTGGGTTAACTGCAGTGGAAAGATTTAATAGAGAGACACCAACTCCATCTCAAGGAGAGTCAATTCAACACAGCCCCTGTGCCAGATCTGAGCTGGGTGGAGAAGTGTGAATCCCAACCCAGGAATGGGCAAGTGTGCTTCTGCCAGAAGCCCCAGAGCCGAGGGCCAGCAGTACTGAGGCTCCAATGCACACCACTAATAGGAGGTGGTGAGGTTCCGTGTATCAAGTAGCAGCAGCTTTTCAGGTATGGTTGCCATTCTGCTCACGGAGGAGCAGCCTACGCAATGATTTAGAACACGGACTTGGGACCAAATTGTGCAGTTACACATCCTGGTTTTGTCTGTGGTCTTGAGTGAATTAAGGCAACTTCTCTGTGCCTTCAGTTCTTGGGGGAGGGGGGCACCACACGATACAACACTGGCTTTACATGGGTTTGGGGTTTGGAGGGTTAACTGAGTCACTCCTATTCAGGTGCTTTGTGCAGAACCCAGTGCACAGGAAGCTGCTGAACGAATGGTCTGTAGCTGTGGACACATCCAGGAATTCAACCCCAGATCAAGAGTACCCAGAAAAGCCGGCATGGTGGCACACGTCTTTAATTCCAGCAGAGGCAGGAGGATCTCTGGGAACTTGAGGCCAGCCTGATCTACATAGTGAGTTCCAGGACAGCCAGGAGAGACCTTAATCAGAAAAGAACTATGTCTGTCCTGAACATGGACAGACGTATTTTTCTGCCAGCACTCCTTAAACATTGTAGCACACCATTACTCCTATAGCATTTACCTGGGGATGCTCACTGCGAAGCAGGGTGGACACATCTACTGTGCTGCCTTAGGAAGGGGCGTGTGCATCTGGTATTTGCAGGGTCCTGGGGCTCATCCTCCATGGAAAGACCAGCACGGTATCTGAGCTTCGGTGCTAAAGGGCAACGGTCCTTTGTACCTGTGCTCAGATGTAAGCTGGTTTTGTGTATGTGTGTATGTTTTGTTGTTTTTGAGACAGGGTCTTACTGTGTAGCCCTGCCTGACTAGTCTGGAAATCACTACGTAGACAAGGCTAGCCTCAAACTCACAGAGCTACCTCTGCCTCCCAAGTATGAGGATTAAAGCATGTGCCACCCTTAAACTGAGTCACTCCTATTCAGGTGCCCAGCCCTTAAACTGAGTTTTTAAGAGCAAATGAATAGCATCCCCCCCCCCCCCTTTGGATGGAAAAAGGATCTCTGAGATATCCCTAAATGAGGAGCAAAAGTTGGTGAGGGCAGTTCTACAGGCCTAGGGGCAGCAAATAAGAATCTGGCCTGGGCAAATCCCGCCATCCCCATGCTATCGTTGTCCAAACCTTCCTGTCTCTCACCTACGGCAGCCACCAAGCTAGAACGCTACAGAATGCCCACACTCCAGAGCATTACACATGCTCATCCCCTCATTATACAGAGGAGGGGACTGAGACTCAGAGAGCTGTGGCTGACAGAGGGTAAGAGAAGAAAGTCTGAGCAAGTGGGAAGGGAGAGGAGGGAGCCTGCGATCGAAGGAAGGCCTGGAGAAGTGAAGCATCTAATCAGGGAGCCATCGGGGGTTGGCTGCCGCTGAGGGGACTGCTCTGGAAGGGACCTCCTTGTTCCTCACAGCTTCCTGCTGCTGCAGCGTGACTGACAAACCGGACATCACTTGTCCAGGCCATCTCACCGAACCCCGAGAGTAGACATCAGATTCCCAGACTTAAGATTCTAGTTTAGCCTAGTCACACAAGGTGGGTGAAGGTGACACAGAGAAGCGGATGCATCATTGGGGGCTGCCAGGGAGGCAGGAGAGAGGAATGGTGGGTGAGGGCTATACTCTGGGATCTTCTTTCCGGGAGATGGGGTGGGAGGATGGGGAAATTGAGAGGGTGACTGAGGCCATGCCCACAGAAGGGACTGAAAGTGACAGAGGTCATACACAGGGCAGGGAAGGTGTGGGCAGAGGGCAGATGAAGGGGTTGGGAACTGGGGCTAGAGATCTGAGCAGAAAGCACAGGGCTGGTGATAGTATTAGTTGTGAGTGTGATGAATGTAGCATTACCTGGGCCATGGGCTGCTAAGCACGCCTGTGGGGCATTATCTTGATTGTGTACAGGGGAGTGGGGAGAGGCATCAACAAACCGAGCAGAAGCATGCATGTGTCTCGGTGTTTTGATTGCGTTTGCAATGTGACCGGTTACTTCAAGCTCTTTGCCACCTTGACTCCCCCCACGTGAACTGTGAGCCAGAATAAACCCTTTCTCTTCGAAGTTGGTTCTGTCATAGTACTTATCACGGCAACAAGGGCTCCAGAGGAAGAGCAGGGTAAAGGCAGGGTGGGAAATGACCAGCTCCTATGGGGACATGCTGACTAGGAGGAGCCCATGGGACCCCTCCTGGGATTCCTCGGATCTGGCTGAACCAATGGAATACGCTGAGGGGGGTATAGAGGGGACACTGGACCAGGAGACAGAGAAGGCACAGAGAAGAGGTGTGAGTGACTCAGGGGCCCCTGGGATAGGGTGGCTAAAGTCACTTTTGGCGGCCACTCTATGGCCAATGAGGGCCTTTCCCAGCACAGGCATGGCTGGGGTGGCGACAGCTGACTTTGCAGGCAAGAGAACGGGATTCGAGGATGGGGCACCACACAGAGATGGCACATCTTGAGTTCATTTCCCACCTTGGATTCTCAGGGTACCTTAAAAAACCAGGTAGTGGTGAGTGGGCAGGTCCTCTGGCAGTGGATTAACTTTATTTTAGTGAGTATACAGAACAATAGGTTTTATTATGACACTCTCCTACACACATGACTACATCTCATTCACACTCTCTCCCTTGGTGCTCTCCTCTGACCCTCCTCCCACTCGCGGGTCCCTTGGTCGCTGGAACAGCCCCCTTCTGCTTTCATGACACACACTGGGAAACCAGCAATGTTTTGTCTGTCTTCTCTCCCATGCCTTCCTGCGCTTATTGCGGCTGCTTCCCGCCTCCCAATCCCTTCCTTCTTCCTGGCTCCTAGTCCTGCAGGGAGAGAGATTCCCTTGTGCAGCTACGGTGGAGAAGCACGGGGCTCAGGGGCCTTAAGGACAAGAAGGGCCAATGGATGGGGTGGGGTGTGGGGGGCACGCCCAAATCATTTTGGGGTGCTCTGGGACGGAACTATTACTAGTTTCTGCTGTGGCTCCTCCTCCCATCAATTCCCCGGGTTTCCAAATACCCGAGGCCACGCCCTCTCCCTCAGTTGCCCAAGCTGGATTAGCTCAGGCAGCAGAATCTTCAGAGAACAAAGGCATAAAGAGGGCTGGTAGTGCAGGGTCTCGGCCACAAGAGGGCAGCCGAGCACAGGGCGAGGCCGCTGCTACCGGAGAGAGCCGGAGTCAATCTCGGCCTTTTCATTGGCTAAGGCGGGACAATAGCTGAGCACGCCAATTAGAGTTAAGTCTCTGTAAAAAGAACAGGGACGATCCCCTCCGCTTGCCTGGACTAAATACACCATGGGTCTTTTCTTGTTTTTTGTCTGTACTGCATGGGATCCACCCTGGCCTCCGATGGCAGGCCCAACACTAGCACCAGCCACACTTCCCACCCTTATCTTGACTGAGCATCTAGAAATCATTTCACTTGGGCACAAGGTCCTACCACTCCCACTTTGCAAACGAGGGAACTGAGACATACAGTTCAACCCGCACCTTGTAAGAGGGAATGAATCCTGACGTTGCCCCTTGGTTCCTACCAACCTACCCCCTCTACTCCTCTCGTTAGAAACCTGGCCCTTTGCATATTCATTCAAGATGCTTTCATGCTTTTCCCAACTCACTCCCTTGCCAGGCTCCCTCAAGGCCTTCTTCCAGAAGAGAATGGCTGGCCCAGAGGAGGACAGAGTGTGTGTGTGTGTGTGTGTGTGTGTGTGTGTGTGTGTGTGTGTGTAGGGACTGGACCCAGACAAGCGGACAGGGCCTGTGGGTAGCCATATTCTCTGCCATGTGGGAGGGTGGGAAAGAGCCCCGTGAAAAGAGGAAACTACGTAATGTAGCAGAGGGGGATGGATGGACTTATGCTTGCTAAGTAGTTCCAGAGCCTCCACAACGCTGAGCTGCCTTCGGGTGACAAGACACCGGGCTGCGTGGGTGTCTGTTAGCTGCGATTAACCATGCAGAAGGCTCAGTGTGGGACTGTGGAATACTCCTAAGAGCTCTTCCTCTCACCCGTGGCAAAGGAAGGAGTGGGGGCCTGGCACAATTGGCAGGACCCCAGGCACTGCAGTCTCTCCAAAACTGCCCAGTGACACTGTCTGGAAGCACTGGGGGAGGGTTGTCTGAGGAACTTCCCCAGCATCGGTTGGAAAGAGGCTCAGGGGCTCAAGGCCAACCTACAGCCTCGGCTGGTCTCTCAACTGTCAGATGCCATCTGTCCCCTTCACTTCCCAGGCACCTTTATAAGAGCACCTAGGACTATAACAACCTTGTCTGCCACTCAAAGGCTTCCCTCATTCAGAAATCTACCCATTCATTAATCAGATTCTGACTGCTCCACTCACTACCCACTGGACACTGGAGATGGACAGCCTGCCCGGTTTCCTTGGCTTAGCCCTCCCCCACCCCACCCCCATCTGTTTCCTGCTTGTCCCTGTGTGTCTGCTCTTGGGACTGCTCTGCCCGGTACATCACAGTACAGGTTCTCTGTCCCTTGGCTTCTAGCTGGGCTCGGTTAATGAGAGCAGCTGAGGATCAGGAGGAGTAAAGGGCCAAGTCATCTCATTCAGCACGTGATGGAGCCTCCCAGAGCATCCTGTCCTTTGTTCCTGGCAGGCAGCACCGTGTAGTCTCCTTCTAGGAGTCATCAGAACTGTCTTGGGGATCAAGAGAACAGAAGGGCCGGAGGGGTGGTGCGTGCATTCTAGGACAGGTATCCTGGCTCACTCTGTGATACGGGACACTCAAGCAATCCTGGGGAGACACCCACATGGCAATGAACAGTGGCCTCCTGCCACCAACCCTGCAGTGTGCATTAATGAACTCAGTAAAGCCCGACACCCATAGCCTTGGATTTCTGCCCTGCAGAGACTGTTTAACAATACATGTTCGCTTGTGTGTTTTGTTTTACTTTCTTGTTTTTAACTTGTTTTAATGAGTGTATGTATGAGGATGAGTGTGTGGGTGCGTGTGAATGCCGTGGCACATGCACCGTGGTCAGGGGACAACTGTCGTGGCACTGCATTGTAACTGCAGCAGTGGTGAGGTGGGAGCTGGAGGCAGCCAGTCTACCACAGCTGGTGAAATTCCAGGCCAGCAAAGGACCTTGTTTCTAATAAGATGCAGAAGGCATCTGAGAACAGCAGACACTTGAGACTGTCCATTGACCTCTATGAGCACATGTACACAGGTGCATGCATGCATTTGGACACATACTGATATACTCTTACCCCTTCCATGCATGCTTGTACACACACACACACACACACACACACACACACACACACACACTCACAACGGAACATGCAGTTTCCTGCCCATTAGAAGACATAACTGTGAACAAGATGGATAGATAATCCTTAGAGTATTATTTTTTTTTTAAAGACAGTTGTGGTGATATTTTATTTGTGCTTTAATAAAGAAAGCTCGCCTGGAGATCAGAGGAAAAAGTCAGCCAATATAAGTAAACAAAGAAGTCAGGCAATGGTAGCACATGCCTTTAATCCTATCACTTGGCAGGTAGGGAATCTGTCTAGATCTCTGTGAATTCAAGGCCACACTGGGAACAGAGCCAGGCGTGGTGGCACATGCCTTAAATTCCAACATTAGTTAATCATGGAGGTCTGGAGGTCTGTACAGACAGACAGGAAGTGATAGAGCTGGGCAGGAAGAGGAAGTGATGTAGATGGACAGAGAGCAAATCAGATGGTAGAACAGCAAGGCATATAGGCGTGGGTAGACAGAAGTCACTCGCATTTGGAAGCTGTGGAGTTGGTGAGGTAAGGTTAGCAGTGGCTTTCCCTATATTCCTGATCTCTCAGGTTTTTCACCCCTATATCTGGCTCCGTGTTTTTTGTTTTTGTTTTTTTTAAATTTAGTAAGACCATTTAGTAATTTATCTACAAACAGAGTCTCACTATGTGGCTCTGCCTGGCCTGGAACTTGCTATATAGACTGGGCTGACTTTGAACTCACAGAGATCTGCCTCTGCACTACTGTCTAGTGCTGGTACTAAAGGCTTAAGTCTCTCTTCTAGTGGGTGAGGTAGTAAGTGTGGGATAATTTAGGTCTTGCATGCCCACAAAGAGCCATGCATTGAGGGCTCGATCCTCAGTGTGGTGCCACTGGGAGTCAGAACTTTGAGAGAGGAGTCTAGTGGGAGGGGCTAAGTCACTGCAAGCGTTTGGTTTGAATCTAAAATGTCCACACCACCCAGGCCCATGTTTTAATACTTGTTTCCCAGCTGGTGGGATAATTTTGGTTGTGGAACTTTTAGGAGATGAGCCCTAGTTGGTGGAAGGTCACTAGGGGTCTTTGAAGATGACAGCCTAGTCCCTGGTTCTAGCCTTTCTCTGTCCTTCTGGTCCACCATGATGTGAACAGACTCTTGTAATAGCTGGTGGTCTTGACACCTCTGTCTACACATCTAGGCCACAATCTAGGAGAGTGTCAGATACAAAGACCCGTGAGAAGGGAGTCCCAGTTGACCCCGAATCAGTGCAGGGGGCTCAGGTGGGGCTGCCTTCTTAGCAGTTTGGATGTTCTTTCTACCTCTGTCCCATTCACACCTGGGAGAGTCCCAGAGGAGCCAAGGCTGGTCACTGAATCCCCAGCAGGGCTGGGCCCATCTGCTGCTTTGGAAATCCTGGTTAGAGAGCAAGACCTAGCCCCATAGGGACCATGTCTTATCTGCTGCCATTTCCTACGAGTTCAGTACCCTGGTGGCATGCAGAAGGTGCCACTGGCCGGCTTCTGTGCACAGGTGGCCATTTGGACAGGATGCCTCATGAGCTGTCTCACTTAGCTCTTAGCAGGAGGGAGATGGTTCTGATGCCCATTTTGGCGTTGAGGCAAATGAAGTTCTGGAAATTAGGTCATGTGGGAAAGGTCACACCATGTGGTGCACTGAAGACTTGTGCCCCACCTACCCCCATTCACGTGTTGGAAGGTGGGGCCTTCCAGAGCTGACTCGGTTGTGAGGGTGGAGCCCTCTCAGGGCTGTTCTAAGAGGGGTCTAGAACTTTCTTTCTACCATGTAAGGACACGGGAGAAGGCAGCAATCTGAGATGGAGAGCGAGGCTCCCATCAGACACTCGAACCTTGCACCTCTAGCCAGATGAATTCCTACCTAGAAGCCCTCAGGCTTGTGTACTTGTGTAGCAGCCTGTACTGAATAACACAGACTAATATGGCCCCCAGCCCCACCTAGGCTGAAGAGAAGGAGCTCTAGACTCCCCTGGCCTAGCCTGGTCCTGTATTTCTGCGGGTCTGGTGAGGCAGTTAGATTTTCCTGTCTTGCTCAGCCCCAGGTTTGCAGAATGGGCCTAAACACCTCTGCAGTCCTGTGAAAGGCACATCTACCTGTCTTCCTCAGCTCTCAAATGGACATGAAGATAATATTTTCCCTATTATTCGTGGGTTGTTTTTCTGGTTTTTTTGTTTTTTTGTTTTTTTTTAGCTGAGGATCGAACCCAGGGCCTCGTGCTTGCTAGGCAAGCGCTCTACCACTGAGCTAAATCCCCAACCCTTTTTTGGTTTTTTTTTCAAGGCAGGGTTTCTCTGTGTAACTTTGGTGCCTGTCCTGGCTCTTGCTCTGTAGACCAGGCTGGCCTCGAACTCACAGAGATCCGCCTGCCTCTGCCTCCCGAGTACTGGGATTAAAGGTGTGCACCACCACCGCCCGGCACAGTTGTTTATTTTTGAGAGCTCTATTACCTGTCACTTCTCTCACTTTTAGGCAATTCACTTCCTATCCTAGAAAAGTCAGGGGTATGTCAACTGCAAGGCTTCCTCAGAGGCCGATTTCTAGTACTTTCCTGTTCCCCAGGGTTCCAGCTTCAGCTGCTTGGTTCCCTGTGGCTCTTCTCCCAGTCCACCAACCCTCAAGACAGGCTTTTCTTACTGTCTCGTACTGGACTCAAAGCTCCTTTGCCTGTCTTCTGTTGACCCCGCCAGCTCCCACTCTCTACAGCCAGTCTCCTCTTCTCTACATCTTGGCACTAGGCAGCTCCAGAAGCCAGAGGAAGCCACCGATGAGGTCAACCCCAGAGGTTTCTTTTCCCTTGAGCAACCATGGTCAGGTCTATGCTGTCTAGAAAAGGGGTCCACCTCACACCCCAGGACTTGGCTGCTTCAGACCACAACTGCCTACCGGCTTGGGGCAGTGGATGTAGCGTGCCAGACTGATGATGAGGTCATGTGTGATGGGGTCCACCAGGTTCCGGAAGCTGGCGTAGCGGTACAGCACATCATCCAGGGAGGTTGACTCCATGCCCAGGTCCTGAAAGAGAAGGCCCAGAGGTTAAGAGCCACCCAACTCACCTACAGTGTTTTCCTCTTGTGAACCTTTTTTTTTTTCTTTCCAAGACAGGGTTTCTCTGTAGCTTTGGAGCCTGTCCTGGAACTCACTCTGTAGACCTGGCTGGCCTTGAACTCACAGAGGTCCATCTGCCTCTGTCTCCCGAGTGCTGGGATTAAAAGCATGCACCACCACTGCCCAGCTTTCTTGTGAACCTTTTACTACAAGTGTCTTGAACATTAACTTTAGGATGGGTGAAGAAAAGACCCTCCCAACTCCCCAGCTCCAGGAGGCACCACACTCCATCTGCAGCACTCCCACCAGGGCTCAAGGATTGCTGGAGTGTGGCCAAGGGCGCTGGCATCCAGGAGCCCTGTTTCTGCTGTTCTGGGTTGTTGGACTTCCTAAGATTCTTACCCAATACCAGAGACAGGCCAGTCCAACCCTCTCCCAAGCTTGAGCTTCCTGAGCTGACAGCTCTCCGCTCAGACATAATGGAACAGGCATGGTCTGCCTGGGTGTGTTGGATTAGGCACTAAAAGTTGCTAGGCCTTGAGCACCCCTCAGCCATGGTGCAGCCCCTCAGGAAATCTACCAAAGAGCTCCACGGCCATGCTCTCTCTATAAAAGGGGGACAGTGACCCTGTCATCAGAAATTGGTGAGGGAAACAAAACCAAGCAACATGGGCAAAGCTTCTGCAGGGACCAGTGTCCCTTGTAGTCCCCCAAACCTCCTCCTGAACCCATTCCCTACCACACTATGCAGCTCCTTTGGCCCCTAGACCAGCACGTTTGAGAATGTGCTGAAAGCCATTAACTCCAGAAAACACAGGAGTTAGGGAAGACAGGGACCTTGGCATATCAATTCCATGTTGGCTCTGTGGTCAGGAGGGTGTGTTGGGCTATTGCAGAACTCTAGAACTATTACCTGGGAATGAGGAAGACACGCCCCCTACCCTGACTGGGACGTATGGAAGCTGGGAAGGCCTTAATTCCAAGGGCATCAGAAGGCCATGTGGTCAAAGCCCTTAGCCTAGCACTGAGCTTTCCAGCCTGACCTCTGCTGACAGTCAAGGCTCCCTTCTTGGGGACAGGAAGGCAGAGGAAAAGGGGAAGCATGGTAGCGACTCCCAGGGCTAGAGGCTAGACTCACGGCTAAGGGAAGGAGGTCGTGGGTATGGGGTCTTTCTTTTCTTTTCTTCTTCTCCCTTTCTGTGTAGCCCAGGATGGCCTCAAACTTTTGCAATCCTCTGGCCTCAGCTTCCCAACTACTGGGAACATGGGCCGTGCCCAGCTAAGGGTTTTCTTTTCATCTGTCCTGCTCCCCTCACCCATGTACATCTGTCTTTGGGGTGATTTACACCTAATATTCTCAGGCCCTTGTAGACCTCTTAGCTTACTGTAAGTCTTTGGGCACGAGATCAACCCACCTTGGGGTGTTTTGTGTTTTTTGTTTTTTGTTTTTCCCTGACTGTGAAATGGGCTGATCAACAACAAAAGTTCTCAAACTGTGTCCCAAGGTCCCGGGTCGGCAGGTGGTACTGGGGGACAGGAGGGAAGCAGAGCCTCTCTTGGTCTCAAACAAATGAATAAATGAACTACTGCCAAAGAGCAGGAAGAGTGGGAGAAGACTGGTGGGCTTCCTGCCCTCTCTGTAGCCACACTGGGTCCCATCTCTGCAGGTCCCCCATGTTCCAGGCTATGTGAGGCCATCATATTCTTGGAAAGACCAAGAAATACCACTGGCTCATCCAGAGACTGGGCAGGCCTGCCTTGGTGCAGACTGTACCTCTCAAGGGCTTACACTCAGCTGCCTCCTCTACCGTTCAATGCAGGAGCCCCATGGCTGACAGTGATCTTCTCTATGGTGGGAGGTGGAAGCCCCCACCAGGAGTGGGGGGCTGGGTGAGTGAGTCACAGGGTAACACCTTCCTGAAGGACTCCAGCGGGGGTGCGGCTCTCAAAGGTTTCAGGGCTACAGTAGGAAACGCCAGCATGAGGCCGGCCAAAGGTTGCTATATTTCATTGCTTGATTTCCGGCCACAATTGTGTCCAAGGACACTTGTGCAACCTTAGGACATACCCTAGTATCTGGGTGTTTTCTCTATGTCTCTCCCTCTAAGTCAGTTCACTGGGGACTTTTATGTCATAGTCCATAAACTGGATATGAGGGAGAGGAGCTAACTAGCCCCTCAGGGTGTCTCAGATGACAGCAGCTTGGCCACAGTCCTGGGGAAACCAGCTCCCCTGACTGTAGGCATGAGATTACCAGTGCTGCATGAGGGAACTGAAAAAATCAAATCCAGATGTGGCCCTTACAGGTGCCAGCCTTGGAGGGGCTGGTATGCCTTGCAGCAGCAAGGCACCCGGGGGACCTCATCTTCCTCACGGTGGCTCTAAACAGCACATCTCTAGGAACTGTGTGTACAGATGGTGGCTCACCAGAAAGTCTGGGAGTTGAGCGAGGAGGGTGTAGCTGGGCTAGCCCCTAACTGCTCCCTGACTTCAAATGCTGTGCCTGGAGGTGACAGGCGTGGCAAGCACACAGCACATCTCCAGGAGGTGGGGCCCCACATGACGCCAGCTCAGATAAGCAGGTTTGGGGGCATTTTGCAATGGGATAAGTGATAAAGGGCCGAAGGCCAAGGCTTTGGGCTTCCAAAGGGCAAGTATACATTTATACCGGAAGACAACCTTTAAAGACACTGGGAGGGGGCTGGGGATTTAGCTCAGTGGTAGAGCTCTTGACTAGCAAGCACAAGGCCCTGGGTTTGGTCCTCAGCTCTGAAAAGAAAAAAAAAAAAGAAAGGAAGACAGACTGCTGGGAGGAGCCTGATCCTTGGTAACCCGAGGCTCTTCAAGGGCCTCTGCCAGTGACATAACCTGTGTTACAGTGAGCTTGCTGTATAGATCTCAGTCCAAACAACCCACAGTGAAGGCCTGAGCGCAGCAGCTGCAGCCCTGGAAAGCAGCTGTTGGAAGGAAGCAAGGCACCAGACGCTCACAACAGGACACAGCCCCTCTTCTTACGTCTTGATTTTCCTTGGGAAAATTCCTCTAAAAGTCTATTTCTCTCATATGTAAATCTGTTATCCATTTTTTTTTTTAAATATAAAAACCCAGCTTTGTGGAGATGTAATCCACATACAATTTACTCATCTATAGGGCAGAGTCTGGGGCTGAGGTGTAGCTAGAGGCAGATTACATGGGTTCAACCCTCAGCACCAAAAAAAAAAAGAAAGAAAGAAAGAAAGAAAGAAAGAAAGAAAGAAAGGTAAAATGCAGTGGTTTTTAGCATGTTCAAATCTTTGTGCAACCACGAGAGGTTTTTAGAACATTTTCATTACGAAGAAACTCTGAAAGCAGTCTCCCCTCTCAGGCACAGGGCAATTTTCTACCTACTTTCTGTCTCAATGTATTTCCTATTCCTTCTCCTTTTGTTGTCTAACTGGAATTACAGATCTTTCCAGCAACATCACCCTCTTCTTTATAGCTATTAATTTTAAATTAATAAGCAAGCCCTTTAGAGTCCCTCCTCCAAAAAAAAAAAAAAAAAATTACTTAACCAGGCATGATGGAGCACACCTTTTATCGCAGCCCTCTGGGGGCAGATCTCTGAGTTCAAGGCAGCCTGGTCTACTGAATGAGATCTAGGACAGCCAGGGATACAGAGAGAAACCCTATCTTCAAAAAACAAAACAACTCCCCAAATATTTACTTATTTTTATTTTATGTGAATGAGTGTTTGCCTGAATGAATGTGTCCTGCACATGTGCCTGGTACTAGTGAGGCCAGAAGAGGACACTGGGGTTACAGGCAGCTGTGAGCCTCCATGTGGGTGCTGGGAACTGAACCCAGGTCCTCTGCAAGAGCAGCAAGTGCTCTGATCCACTGAGCCACCTCTCTAGCCCCTTAAGGCCCTTTGTTTAAATTTCTAATAATGTCACTCGCATTAGATAGGATCTCTGAAAGAACTCCCTTTGAAGCTTTCAATAATTTTAAAGACTTTACCCCAAACATTCAGGAACTGTTGTGATAGAAGAATGCGTCATTCTGGGAGAAAGGAACCAAGAGGGGAGCAGGAAGTGGGGAGCCCCAGGGAAGGCTTTGACTCTGCATCCTGAAAAACTCCTCTGGAAACAAGACTAGCTTTGCCTATTACTACTATGCTCAACCCTCCAGTGAAGTGCCAGGTCCATGTGGGCACAGGCCATGTGGTGGTACTGGGAGAAAAAACATTATCAACCCTAGGGACTGGCCCCTAGACTTTCCACCAGAGAGAGTTTATACCATGGGGACAAGGACCCAGGCAGGCACTCATCTCCCTGCATTTTCTGTTGCTATAACTGAATGGCCGAGTCTGTGTAACTCATAAAGAGATTTCTATTTAGCTCATGATTCTAGAGACTGGGGGGTTCAATGCAGGGTGGTCACATTTGGTAAAGGTCTCATACTGTGCTCGGACACTGCAGACAGCATGAACTTATGTAGAAAAGGCACTGACCCACTTCATAACAACCTGTGCTTGAGAGAACGAATCCATTCCCATCTGTGAGAGAAATATTAAAAGCTCTCTAATGTCAACATTCGTCTGGGCGAGCACACTCCTTTTGCAGCCTTTGTTACTATAACTGGGGGTTTCGGATCTTGGTTGCTGGTATGGCTATATTTTCCCCACTGTTTACGTGTGTAGGGTCTGCAGACCTATGAGCACGTTTTTTTGCATGTGTGTGGGTGCATGCGCACTGCATAAGGTTGGTGTCAGGAATCATCCTGGCTCTTCCACCTGTGTGTACTGAGGCAGGCTCTCTCAATCAAACCCAGAGCTTGCTGATATGGCTAGTCTTGGGATTTGTCTGCCATCTGAGGCTGGAATTACAGGTAGGCTGCCGTGCCTACCCCACAAGTATGTGGCTGTGGTGGTTTGGATAATGGCTCTCACAGGCTCATGGGTTGGAACACTTTGTCCCCTGTTGGTGGAACTGTTTGGGAGAGAGCAGGGGTGTGGCCCTGTTGGAGATGTGTCACTAGGGGCAGGCTTTGAGGTTTGAAAAGTCCAGGCCATACATACCTAGTTAGCTCTCTCTGCCTGGTGCTTATAGATCAAGATATAAGCTCTCAGCTCCTGCTCCAGAGCTATGCCTGCCTGCTGCCATGCTCCCTACCATGATGGTCATGGACTCTGACCCTCTGGAACTTTGAATCCCAAATTAAATGCTCTATTTTTATAAATTGTCTTTGTCATGGCAACGGGAAACTAAGACAGTGGGTTTCTGGGGGATCTGAACTTCCAGTCCTTAATGCCTACAGGGCAAGCATTTTAACCGAGCCAGCTCCCCAGCTCCTGATACTATATTATTGTTACTTTAAATGTGAGAATAACATGCTGATCAAATCTCAAATTGTATGCTGAGGTTTGCATGCACAGACACCCAGGACTGTGCACTGGGCTTGCACACTCGCCACTGCTTCTTGCCTCTGCCCACCGAGACCTACACCTTCACTCTGAATTGCCCTCAGTCACCTAGCACCCGATCCCCTCAGAGTAGGCAGGAGGGCTCTTTCCTGACACAGACTATGAAAATGCCTTTATGTCGGAGCCACGCCTGAGGACAATTAGGCTCAACAGAAACTTCAAAATGTCAGGTATTTGGCCACCCTTGGGTATGGAATAATGCAGACACCCTGTCTCTCCAGCTGCTTTCTAACACGAGGATCTTTTAGGCCTGTCTTTGACACTAAACCCCAGCTGTGTTTCCCGGGAGGCCAGTACCACAGTTGGTATGTCATGACACTCTCTCAGTCATCAAATAGGCATCCCATTCATGATGACCCCAAACTTGTAGAAAATTTCCCCTAACTCTCCAACTACCTCTGCTGTCCCACAGCTTCTCAGTGCCCATCCCCCTGCTCCCCAACCCCCACCATATCTCAGTTCTCTTCTCAACAGAAACTGACCTGTCTTCTTTGGCCTGATCTAGTTCTTAGATGCAAGAGGCCCTGCCCTCCATAAGGCCCCCAGAAATAACAAGCACCGGGAAGAAGGAGAGAATCTGAAGCATTTGTGCATTGTTGGGAGGAATGTCAAGTGGTGTGGCCACTTCGGAAAATGGTGTGGCAGCTTCTAAAAAAAATTAAATGCAGGATTATCCTAAGATCCAGCAATTCCATGTCTGGATACACAGCCAGGAGAGTTGAAGGCAGAGTCTCACAGAGACTTGCACACTCATGTTCACAGTAGAGAAAAGGGACCATTAATCTGAATGCAATGAGCTAGTCAAGGAAAGGCAAATCCTGTGTGGTCCACGCAGGTGAGGCCCCTACAGTAGTGACACACAGAGACAACACAACAGTGGTTGCCCAGGAACGGGGCAAGGCATTGTGGGACTACTGATCAACAGATGTTGAGTTTCAGCTTTGCAAGATCGAGTGGCTGCATGGTCTGAATGAACTTTACATTGAACTTGTGAGGGGCTGGGCTGTGGCTCAGCAGAAGATGCTTGCATGGCAAGCACAAGGTCCTAGTATCATCCTCAGCACCACCCAAACACTAAAGAAGTTCAACTGATAAGTTTTGTTTTTTTTTAAAGACATTACTTTTTTTTTTTTTTTTTTTGAGCTGAGAACCGAACCCAGGGCCTTGCGCTTGCTAGGCAAGCGCTCTGCCACTGAGCTAAATCCCCAACCCCGACTTATTACTTCATTATGTATACAGTATTCTGCCTGCATGTATGTCTGCAGACCAGAAGACAGCACCAGATCTCATTTTGGTAGCTGGGAATTGAACTCAGGACCTCTGGAAGAGCAGCCAGTGCTCTTAACCTCTGAGCCACCTCTCCAGCCCTCAACTGGTAGTTTTATATTACATATGTTTTGCCACCATTTGAAAACAGAAAGCGAGACCCAGGCCAGCAAACACACACACTGTTTTGAGGCAGGAAGAGGAAGGCACCTGGCTTTCCCAACCCCTGCTTATTACACGTGGTTGCTAGAATTTATTTTTTTTTAAGAGTCAAGGTCTCACTATGTTGTTTCCCCTGGTCCTAAACTCCTGGGCTTAAGTGATCCTCCTGCCTCAGCTTCTTAAGCCACTGAGATGAAGGTGTGCTTGATTTTTTTTTTTTCTTTTTTCTTTTTTGCAGGCCAGGCAGTGGTAGTGCACGCTTTCCATCCCAGCACTCAGGAGGCAGATCTCTGTGAGTTTGAGGCCAGCCTGGTCTACAGAGTTCCAGGACAGGTAGGGCTGTTACACAGAGAAACCCTGTCTGAAAAACAAAACAAAACAAAAATTTTTTTGCAAGCTACTGTGTGTCCAGTGGTAAATACTGCTTCTCCAAATCACTCTCAGAGAAAGCTTGGGATCGTTCTACTCACATCTTTCAGCTTCTGCCTCCTAAGGCAGACTGATGATGGCTCTCAGTGTTTATCTTTTCTGGATAATTCCAGCAATTCATGGTCTCATGGCCCCATTCCCCGTTGCTGGTTAGAATGGAGAGTCAGCTGGCATTTCAATTCTGTGATTCTCCTTTGCTCACTAATCTTCCTTATCATCTCATTTTGTGACCCCCACCCCCCATCTTGGTCTCTTTTGGTCCTTTCCTACGAGTTCATTTCCTTGGGATCCTACAGTTCAATTTCAGAGATGAGGCTCAGGTTCCACGGTAATCATCCTATTTCCTTCCTCCACCCCCACTCGCTCACTCTTGAAGGTGACGTCTTCGGACACCTGAGCACCTCAGAATGACCTTCTGGGGTGGGAGCTGATTTCAGCTCAGCTGGCTGAGGCCAACTCTGGGTAAGACTAGGCATTGGCTGC
Source organism: Onychomys torridus (assembly GCF_903995425.1). Taxonomy (NCBI): domain Eukaryota; kingdom Metazoa; phylum Chordata; class Mammalia; order Rodentia; family Cricetidae; genus Onychomys; species Onychomys torridus. Next base: position 50,851,135 of record NC_050450.1, read on the forward strand.
CATGACTCTGATGTGGAAAAGGGACGAATCAGATCTCCACATCCATGGGCGCCAAATAGGTGGTGTCCACAGACATTATAACGCGTCTGCAGGGCATCATCAGCCTAACTGCTGAATGTGTGGGCAGCCTTCACACCTCCCAGGCCACTCTCTTCCTGCCTGTGGTCTCTGAGCTGCTCTCTCTGAAAGGATGCAGACACAGGCATGAGAGGGGGCGTGAGAGGGGATGGCACCCCCAAATCACTCTCAGGCCAATCTCTGACCTGTGCCTGGTGAAGTCCTCAGGCTGAGGGAGAAAGTGGCTTCTGACCTTCCTTCTACGACCAGCTCCGTGATGCCTACGAGGGGGTTTCTCTCCAGCAGTCCACCTGTCTTTGTTTGCAGGGTTCTCATTATTGCCCCCCCCCACCCCCCGTTTTTGGAGAGGGACTGTCTACTGAGGTGTGAGAAGGGAATGCTGCAGGGAAGCCACCGAGGGGACTGCTAGGCGCTTTCTATTTTAACCCCCAACCCCTTTTCTCTCTAAGACCTGCCCTGTAGGGAATAAGCTGGCGTCTGCCTCTCTCCTCCAGGCGTGACTCCACAGTTTCCGCATCAACACGGTGGGCAGAGGAGGGAGGCAGCAGCCCTGAATACTAACTGGAAGGGTAGACGACAGACACCCCAGAAGCCATGCCGACATTGCCACAGCCTGAGTGCAAAGCTGCCTAATGAGATTGTAATCAAGCACAGCCCCCCAACACCCCCCCCCCACCAAGGAAATCAATTAATGTCCAGAGGGAAACAGGAAACAGCTAGGCAGTCTCTCCTCCAGGCTTATCGGCTCCCAGGCAGCTTTTCTCAAGGGAGGGGACCCACCAGGGAAACACCCCGCTGCAGCTGGTGCCTGAACTCCTCTCCTTCCCGGGGAATCCCGGGGGAGGAGGGGGGGAATGTCAGGTACTGTTAGGAACACAGCTCCGGGAAGCCTCCAGGGAGAGAAGCCAGGACAGCTCGGAGCTGGGGAGCTGGAGCGAGCTTCCTAGGAAGACAATGGTGTCTTGGGAAGAAGGGTAGCCTTAAAGTGTTCCAGGGAAGGGAGGGAGGCTTGGGACACTACACACACACACACACACACACACACACACACACACACACACACACACATCCAATGTGAGAAACACACATGGATACATGGATGTAGAGGGCGGAACGGTGCCCTCCTTCCCAAGACACCCTCCGGCTCTTGCACTCAGAACCTGTGAAGGTGACCTCATTTGTAGAAAAAGGTCTTTGCAGAGGAGATTAATTTAAGCACTCTGGAGATACCGTCTTTGTTTATCCAGGTTTCCCCAGCTCCAAGCCAGGTGTTCTCAGCACAGACAGAGAAGTGGATGAGAACAGTCGAGAAGGGCAGAGGCAGAGCTGGGAGGGATGTGGTGACGTCTTGAAGCAGAGGGGAAGGAAAGAACAAAATCCTGTTGTTTGAGGGCACCCAGTTGGTGGTAATTTGTTCCAGCAGCCAAACCTAGCACAGTGGCTTGAGACAATGGTGGCACTTTTCTCAAGGCTTCCACAGGTGATAGGAGACTCGGGGTCAGTGAGGGTCATGAAGGCTGGCCCTGCTTAGCATTCTGCTTCCTTCTCCCCCAGTCCTGGGGCTTCTGTCAGGTGTCAGTCCACACAGTAGGAGAGGGCAGGTAGTCAAAAAATGACTACTTGCCCCAAAGATGGTCACCAGCTCAATATGAGAAACTGCATTTAGAACCAAGGAGAGGGAATGAAGAGATGGCTCAGTGGCTAAGAGCATTGGCTGCTCTTCCAGAGGTCGTGGGTCTGATTCTCAGCACCCATGTGGTGGCCCAAAATCATCTGTCACTGCAGGCTCAGGGGACTTGAAGCCCTTTTCTGGCTTCCACAGGCACTAGGCATGCATGTGGTGTACAGGTCTATGTGCAGGCAAAAGACCTATACACATACAAATAAAATAAAAAAAATTTAAAAACAAGAGATATATCAGTTGTTAAGAGTTCTCGTTGCTCTTGCAGAGGAGCCAGGTTCAGATCCCAGCAGCAAGAGGGTAGTTCACAACCATCCATAACTCCCGCATGAGGGGATCTGACACTGTCTTCTGACCCTTGCAGGTACCAAGCACACAAGTGGTGCACACACATACATGCACACAAACACTCATACACATAAAAATTACATATAAAAAAGAGTGGGTGTGAGACGGTCAGTGACAGCATGCTTGCTTAGCACACATGTGTCCTTGAGTTTTACTCTCAGCACTGGAAAAAATACCAGCTGGGGAAAATCCCTCCAAGACTGGAGGCCGAGTGAGGTGGTGGTACTCACCTTTAATCCTGGCACTTGGGAGGCAAGAGGCAGGCAGAAAAAAAAAAAATCAGACGGTACATTTGTTTAGTGTTTACAAAAGTGTATTTTATTATTTTAGGTGTATGGATAGTTTGCTTGTATGTAAGTCTGTGTACCACATGCATGCAGTAGAAAATGGCATCAGATCCCCTGGAACTGGAGTTATAGATGGCTGTGAGCCACCATGTGGGTACTGGGAATTGAACCGGAGTCCTCCTGGTTCCAGCTCATGGTACTATTAGCACATGGTGGAACTTAAAGATGTGGGATGCGTGCTCAGGTCACTGGGATGTGCCCTTGAAGGGGGCAGGACATCCCAGTCCCTTCCTCTCTTACCTCCTGGATATAAGGTAAATGGATCTGCCTCTATGGACCAAAGCCAAGGCTGAAACTCGCAGATCTCCTGTCAAAGCCCCTGTCTTCAGGTGTCTGTTCCAGTGGGAAGCTAACCAGCACAGCACATGTGTTTTTTTCACAATAAAGAAAAGCCACCGAGCCCAGGATTTAGGAAGTACGCAAGCAGAAAGTCTTCATTGGTTAGCATATCTGTAGCAGGATTTCAGCACACAGGAAGCATATTCTGGGAACATTCCCTGGCTCCTTGAGAGTCCAATCAGTAGCATGGTCTAAGATCTACGATCCCAGTAGCCACAAAGATGTTGCAAGAGGTAGGGTCCAGAGCCCCAAGGGGTGGGAGAGGGGGGCATGAGCACTGAAGGAATCAAGAAGCATAAAGAATTTAACTTAGAGGCTAAAGCATCCCATGGGTCAGGGGGGGGGGGGGGGGGGGGGGGGGAATTGTCATGGTTGGGTTAGATAGGGAGATTAGGAAAGAAATAAGGCCCTGTTCTAGAAGCCTAGGGCTGAAATCATGCCCTGGAAGTGGGTGCTCAGAGATCCAAGGCTCTAGTGCTAGGCTTCCTCAGCCACAGGGCATCCCTAACCCAGAAGGAGCCAGAATTAAACAGCACAGTGGTTCTCAACCTTCCTAATGCTGCAACCCTTTAATACAGTTCCTCTTGTTGAGGTGACCCCCGTGACTGTAAATTTTTGTTGTTACTTCCTAACTGTAGGTTTGCTACTGTTACGAATGGTAACGAACATCTGTGTTTTCCAATGGTCTTAGGTGACCCCTGTGAAAGGGTCAGTTGAGCCCCAAAGGGGTTGCGCCCCACAGGTTGGGAACCACTGAAATAGGGGGACACTCAAAACACTGAGAACAAGTGACTACTGAGTGCTTAGCCCTAAGCGGATGAGGTGGGGAGGGAAGAATGTAAGCTGGAGGATGGAGGGGAGCACTGTGGAATGCTGCCTTGCAGACACAAGTTTTGTTCAGCCATGAAGGAACAGCAACTGTGCATTCCATCATGGATGGAGGAGGGGGCCAGGAGGTCAGTAATGGTTGCTAGAGGCAGGAGAGAACTTTTCTTCAGTGGTGTAGCCACTGGTGAGGTGTCCACGCTCACCTCCCACCCATGGGCACGCCAGCAACTGTCATTAAAGTGAGTGGGACAGAGACAGACAGACGGATGGATGTACACAGACATGAAAGTAGAAAGGGGGGCTAGTTAGGAAGAAGTAATTCAAAGACGGGGCGAAAAGAGGAGACAGGAACATAATGAAAATACATTGTCTACATATACGAACCCGCCCACAACAAACACACACACACCCAGAGAGGCCCCCGGCAAGACACTGAGCGTGAAGGTGTCCACTGCCAAGGCTGATGGCCTGTATTGTAGGAGAGAGAGACACGTGGGATAGAACGCAAGGACCTCCACATGTGGGCCTTGGCGTGTGTACACTCACACACCAACACACACACAAAGTAATAAGAAATGACTGATTGCTTTTGGTCTTAAGATCTTAAGCAGAGCACTCAAGGGAGATTCAGTTACATTTATGGAAACGTTGAAATGTGTTGAGAAAATTTCATAGTCACCATATTTAAAAGATGAATTTACTGATATTTAAGAATGGCTTAGAAACCTGTTAAGTCCTGCTTTTTTAGGATGGGTATTGATAAACTTAAGGAAACTGGATATGGGAGTTAGAGAAATAACTCAGTGGTTAAAAGCACTGGCTGTTCTTGCAGAGAACCAGGGTTCAATTCCCAGAACTCAGGTGACGGCTCACAATATTCTGTAACTTCAGTTCCAGGGGATCTGATGCCCTCTTCCATCCTGCATGGATACTGTGTGAACATGGTGTACATGCAGACACACACACACACACACACATAAAGTAAAATAAATAGATCTAAAAAATAAAAATGTGTTTAAAAAAAACTTGGATGCATGAAGTTTAGAAAATCACTTCAAAAATTTTAGGAGAGCTGGGGTGAAGATATAAGGGAAGGTGTGTGCCCAGTGTGCCAATGCTTGGTTTGATTTCTAGCACTTGTAGAAGAAAAAGATCTTTAAGGAAGTTTAATTACCTTAATTATTATCTCCTTGACCCTGGATGCAGTTGTGTAAGTTTACTAGATTCATGATAGGAATTATGAAATTGGTAAATTAAACTTAAAAGCATAAGGAAACAGGCTGTGCAGTGATGACACTGAGTGGAGGCAGGGGCAGGCAGATCTCTGAGTTCGAGGCCAGCCTTGTCTACAAAGCGAGTTCCAAGACAGCCAGGGCTACACAAAGAAACCCTGTCTCAAAACAAAACAAAACAAAAAAACCAACAACAACAAAAAAAGGAAATAAATAAGTGATAAACAAAAGCTTAAGGAAACCCCAGGTTTTCCATCGTAGCATACTGAATATGGAGAAAAATCTCAGTGTGGGCAAAAACTGCTTAATTATGATTCCATGTTGGAGGACCAGGAACACAATAGTGGTGCCAGCAGATAACAACAGAGCACAGAAATTCCCACTGTGTGGCAGCACCAGACACCATGACCAGACATCAGAACACTGTATCACCATGGGAGTGGTGCCTCATACCTCAAGCCCTCGTGCTTAGGAGGCAGAGGCAAGTTCCCAAGTTCAGGGCCGGCTTTGGTCATATAGTGAGTTTGAGGACAGCCTGGGCTACATAAGACCCTGACTGTTAAAAACAGAAAGGACGAAAAAGAAAAAAGGGCCAGCAAGACGGCTTAGGGGGTAAAGATGCTTGCTGTATAAGCCTGGTGACCTGAATTCAATCTCTGGAACCCACGTAAAAGTGAAAGGAGGTAATAGACTCCAAAGTTATCCTAGGACCTCCACACACATCATGTGACATGTGCACCGCTCCGCCCCCATCATGGACACACACAAATAAATATAAAATTAAACTTTTTTTTATCATTTTAATTACGTGTACATGGAGGTGTGTGCACACAAGTCCAAGTACCCACAGAGGACAGAGGTGTCAGGTCTCCCTGGAGCTGGGGTTACAGGTAATTCTAAGTCATCTGATATGGGTGCTGGGAATCCAACTCTGGTCCTCAGGAAGAGCAGTATGTGTCCTTAATCACTTAGCCATATTTTCAGCCCTAAAGTAAGATTTTAAAGAAAGAAAAAGGGCAGACATGAATGCACTTGAGAATTTCATTTTATGATGAACAAAATTTAGTCTAATTTACCTAGGCCTAGGTCAGAATGACTTCACAATCTTGGCTGGTTCCTTATAACTTTCTCTGGAGAGTCTTCTAGTTTTGGAGGCTGGAAGTCACGTGCTGCAGATTCTTGGTGGGTGGGCTGGGCTTCTCTGGCCTTGAGTGTGGAGGGAGTAGATGTGCTTGGGTCTCTTTTTCTTGCTATTTTAGTGTGTATTCCTACTTATGCAACTTCACTGTAAAACAGGATGCTATGTTGCTCCAGCAGCTGCCTCGGATCTATCTAGTGTTTATCCTTCACTCTTTCTTTTTAAGACAGAGTCTCTTTATGTAGACCAGGCTAGCCTGGAATTCATCATTCTTCTGCCCCACCTCCTTAGCGCACCACCATGTTCGGACTCACCTTGCCACCCCTGTTTTTCTTTTCTTTTCTTTTTTTTTTTAAACTGTATGTATGCATAGTGTGTGTGTGTGTGTGTGTGTGTGTGTGTGTGTGTGTGTGTAGGTACATGTGTAGGTACAGTACGTGGAGGTCAGAGGAAAGTTTTGTGGAGTTGTTTCTCCGCTTCTACTGGGGATCAAACTAAGGCTGCCAGTCTGGCGTGCTAAGTGCCTTTACTTCCTCCGCCATCTCACTCTTGACTGCACCTGAGGCCATGTGGAGTGAGGCACCGGCCACTGAGGTATGCACATGTAGCTCTAGGATTTTGCATAATGAAAATACTCAATGATAAATGTCACAGAATGTGCGGTCTGTAAGTAACCTGCATGTGCAAATACACTCAAACATTCCCCCAATAACACCAAGGGCGAGGTCATGCAGATGGAGAGTGAGCACATCTAGAAGCGGGTGGGCATCAGACTGAGAGCCAAAGGCACACCACTCAGATCTGGAGATCGCCAAAGCAAGGCCAATCACAAAAGTAATATATACCATCAATACACCTAACTGCCACAATCCCTCTCCCAAGAGAAACAAACTCCCAGTGCATGAAGGGCCCTGTTTGAAGATGAAGCCTCCTTCCAAGATGGCATCACCCAGGCTTTGTTTCGGTCTCTGCAGTCTCTCTGAGAGTTCACGGTGCTCACAAGTCCATGGAGACTGGTGCCTAGATGTCCATCAGCATCCAGCTGACCCATGCCAGGCAGCTGCCAGGGAGACCACTACGTAGGCAGGGACCTGCTAATAGAGGCACCAACCACAGCCCCTGGCCAGCTTCCTTAGTATGGCTGAGGCGCAGGGGCAGAGGTGGGGTTCTCTGGCTATGGCTCTCTGTGTGTGTGTGTGTGTGTGTGTGTGTGTGTGTGTGTGTGTGTGTGTGTGTGTGTGTTGGTTTTTCTGTGTAGCCCTGGCTGTCCTGGAACTCGCTTTGTAGCCAAGCTGTCCTTGAACTCACAGAGATCCTCCTGCCTCTGCCTCCTGAGTGCTGGGATGGGATTAAAGGTGTGTACCACCATGCCCAGCCAATTGTGTTTTAAGTCTTTAAAAATGACATTCCTTTGGCTGGCGAGATGGCTTAGCGGGTAAAGGTGCTCACCAGCAAATCTGACATAATTCCGTAGTGGAAGGAGAGAACTGACTCGTGCTACACTCTGACCTCCACAGACACACACACACACACACACACACACACACACACACACACACACACAAATAAAGGTTAAAAAAAAAAGACACAGTCCAGGGGTTGGAGAGATGGATTGGTGGCTAAGAGCCCCTGTTGCTCTTGCAGGGTACCTGGGTTTGATTTCTAATACAAGGATGCTGGTTCATAACCATCCTTAACCCCAGGCTCAAGTCCTTGACCCTCTTCTGACCTCCAAGAGCACCAGGCACATGTGTGATACACAGACATGCAACAGGCGAAACCTTCATACAGTGAAAAATAGATAAATCTTTTTTTCTTTTTTTTTTTTTAAGATTTATTTATTTATTATGTATACAGAAGAGGGTGCCAGATCTCATTACAGATGGTTGTGAGCCACCATGTGAGTGCTGGGAATTGAACTCAGGACCTCTTGAAGAGCAGTCAGTGCTCTTAACCTCTGAGCCATCTCTCCAGCCCTAGATAAATCTTTTTTTTTTTTTAAAAGGCCCTCTCTAGAAACAGATACACACCACTGCCAAGTGTAACTTAACTATAACCTAAGAAACTACAATAATAACAAATAACTATACAAGGTTGCTTTCTCTTTAGAAAAACAGAAGACTGGATTAATTCCCCCAGGGTCACAGCTCCCTCTAGACATGGGTCAAGACAGCCATGAGACCCAGTTCCGGGCTCGTTCCTTAGTCACCCTTTGCAAAGAGCTCAGTGGCAGGAAGCAGGAGAGAATTCAACAACTCACTCTCCCCTGCCCCCTCTCAGACACTCTGGCTCCCGTGAATCTCTTTCACTGTTGGGACAGAACAGACCTTCTCTCTCTCTCTCTCTCTCTCTCTCTCTCTCTCTCTCTCTCTCTCTCTCTCTGTGTGTGTGTGTGTGTGTGTGTGTGTGTGTGTGAGTGTGTATGTGTGTGTCTCTGTGTGTGTGTGTATCTCTTGCAGCTGAGTCTCCCTGCCCTCCCGTGCCTTCTGATTCTGACAGGTGCAGCACTCACAGTACATTCCCCAATGGGTTCCCTAAGTGTCTCTCTTTCCCAGAGCCTCTTGCACAACTGGGATTCTGTAGAAAATGGGAGCAGGGACAGAAGTCCCAGAGGTCCCCAGGCTCCTGAATTCCCCGAATTCTTGGCATTTTGCATTTCCTCTTGGGAAATAATAAAATCAGCTGTTTATACCTTCTGGCAAACCCGGTCAAGTCCATTATCCCTTCCCATGGTGAAGTCTGTCCCATTTAGATGAAAGGTTTGTCCTATCACCAAAGGATTCAAGGAAAGAGTCTCAGGAATGAGTTGGAGGACCCTCGTTGCTCCTTTACAAGGGGGACTTCCCTGGAAAGAGCCCATTTCTCAGAGTGAGGAACTGAGGTCTAGAGGGTTGACTCCCTTAGTGAGGAAGTAGTAGGAACAGAAGAATTCCAGAGCCCCCAGAAGTGTCTAGCTCCACCTCTCCTGGCCACCAGCCCTTGGGAGTTACTTATATTAGACCGAGTTCTCCAGAGAAACAACCAATAGATGTATGTGTGTGTGTACAGGGCGGAGAGAGGGAGAGGGAACTTGGTTTATTTTAAGGACTTGGGTCATGTGATTGTGGGGGCTGACAACTCTGAAATCTGTGGAGCAGGAGGACAGGCTGGAGGCCTACCCAGGACCTGGCAGAGCTGTCTTGTTTTTGCTGCGAAAGGATATGTGGAGGCAGAATCTTTCTCAGGGGGCCTGTGTCTTTTCTCATAGGACTTCAACCAACTGAACATGGCCCATCCATGCTGCAGAAGGCAACATTCTTTTTAAAACGCCATGTCTACTGATTTACACATCCCTTACATTTAAAAACACCTCCAGACACATCTAGAATGATGGCTGATCAAACTGGGTGTCACAGCCTAGCCAAGGGGACACATAAAATTAGCGCCACAGTGAAGTGATGGTCTTTATCACTTTAAATCTACATTAGAGGCAAGGCCAAAGCCAAGGCCAAATCTCCAGTATTTGGACTCAGACCTCTTGCTATTCTTCTGGGCCCGAGAGATGACTCAGACTAGATGAGGAACTCAGTAGGAGTCCAGCTCACTCCCCAGCTTGAGAAAGGAGGGGGGGTGTCCCCCAGGACCTTTAGCTGGCTGAGAATGAGGCCCTGCCTGAGTGGGACTCAGCTGTCTGTCACTCTGGACAATGGGGACAGTGAGAGCTGGTGAGAAGTCACAGGTGCTCTCCCTGAGTGCTTCTCAGCAGGACCCCCCCCCCCCGCCTCCCCTTCCCCCCCAAGCCAGGTACAATCATCCCCACACAGCCATGTTCCTCAGGACCTGATGTTCCTGCCAGTGGATGGTCCAGAGGCTGCCCCCACCTCTGCTGTAGCAGCAAGGAAGCAGTGAGCTATCAAAGCTATAGGGAGCAGACAGCCATGTCCCCTGAGGATGGGAGGGACCTTCGCCTGGTTTCTGGAAGGCTCCCGAGTGTGTCCACAACTTCCATGGACACTGCGAAGAAAGAGAGGAGTGAAGTAGAGGAGGCAGAGACGGACGAGGGGGAACGGCCAACGCCCCAGGGCTGGCAGCAGCCCAGTGCCCCCACCAGTGTCCTTGACTATGCCCATAGGGCTTCCCACAGTGGCTATCTCCCCATATAAGCACAACTCAGGCGGAACCTGCTCCAGCGCCGTGTTCTACGTTCTGTTCTGATGGCGGTCCTGGCTCCTCTGGGTTTCTTGGTTGGCCTTTTGACGGTTTTCTAGAACAATTTCTGGCGGCTGGAGGTGGAGTTCGTCGGTAGTGTGTGTAATTAGCAAGAAACAGGCCCCATGTTTGATTGACAGCAACATAAACAACATAAACACAGACACATATAGATACAGACACACAGACACACACACACATTCTATGTCTGGATGGTCTGAAACCCCACCCTAATGCCTTCCCTCTCCTAACCAGGGCCCCTTCCTCCTGTGGTCCCATTCCCAAGAGTCCCCGCTTCTGTCTCATGGAGCAACTTCCCTTTGAGATGACCTACTCCATCCAAAAACCCTTTCTGCTCCATTATCCTCGCCCGGCTTGACTGGGTTGATGTCCAAGCAGCAAAAGCCATTCTTGAGAGGTGAGAATTCTTGGAAAAGGTAACTTGGATGCTTGTGTGTCTGAGTTTCCACATCCTAAACTAGCCCCTTCAGTGTTCCTGAAGGTCGATGGGTCTGCAGTTTCCTGGAACCCCCTGGCCAAGCGTGCTGCCCACCACCGTGTGTACTCTGAAACACCAGAGCTCCAGGAGGACAGGAGGCTCCAGGACTACTTAAGGCTGCAGCTGGGAATAATGAAAGTTCAGTAGACTGGCACACTCTAGGAAAACGAAATCACCTGGGATTAGAGTATGGAGGAACTGGGATTAAGTGCAGGGTGTGGGGCACACCCAGACTGAAGTTCCTTTTTAACTGCTGGAGGGAGAAAAATAAATGCAGGGCAGTCTGGGAAGGGGGAAAGGGACTCCCGGACTCTGGCAGTCTGTGAGAGATCAGTGGGATGGACACCCCATCTTTGCTTGTGTCCTGGGTACCCCAGACGGAGTCCAGATCCTCAGGGTATCTTTGAATCTATCTGATGCTCTCTAATAGGTAGGAGTGTGGAAGTGGACTTCTCAGAACGGCAGTCCTCAACCCGTGGGTCGCGACCCCTTGGGATCGACTGACCCTTTCACAGGGGTCGCATATCTGATATCTACATTATGGTTCATAACAGCATCAAAATTACAGTTATGATGTAGCAGAAAATTGCTTTTATGGTTGGGGGGTCACCACAACATGAGGACTGTATTAAAGGGCTGTAGCCTTAGGAAGGTTGAGAACCACTGCCCTAGAAGATTCAAGAGGATGATGAGGAGCACTGCCTGAGATGTCTGAGGCAAGCTCTGGTTGCCCTCTCATTGTGCTATTCCCCGCCCCCTTCCCCTTCTCCTCTCCATTGCTCTCTGAGGTGATCCCAGCGGCTGTGCTGAAGGATTTAGTAGCAGGAGTGGGGCTCCCGACCAGTCTGAGCTCATAAAGATCCGAACTTCTACACACACTCACCAAAGCTGTGCAGGGGATGCTGGGCCCAGATATCCGAGTGGGGCTGAACTACAGAGGTGCTGAATGGGCTGTGAAGGAAACCCAGGCGATGGTGGACCTGGCCTGACTCATCAAATGGCTTTAATACTCTAAGTTCTTGGCTTCGCTGGGCTGCCAGGAGCAGAGAGGCAGTTAAGCTCTAACATGGAGGAAATGAGCCGTCAAATGCCAGTTCATCATTCCGGCCTTCATCGTTTCCATACCTTAGATTAAGAAATGATGGTCTGCAAAAGTGTCACCCAGAGAATGTGCTCAGGTCAGCTGTGCTCCCCATCTTTCAATGCCTGCCCTGCCCTTACATCTCTCCTGCTCCTGCCACAGTAGTGTGGGGACCCAAGTTACTTGCCCCAATCCAGGGCGCCTGGAAAAATGCCACATTAGTCATTGCAGCAGACACAGGCTTCCAAATCTTCTCCAGCCATCACTAGCCAAGACAGCACCTTGGGAGACCCAGTCCTGGCTCAGTTCCACGTGACAGATCTGAATTCTTCTCTGGGTCATTTGTATTTCCGCTAAACATCTAAACTCTTATTACAGAATGCCTCACCCTTCTCATCCACGTCCATTTTTTCCAGTGAGAGAGGAAGGGTTGGTTGGATCCTAGGTGCTGGGACCATAGCCAGAGTGAGACAAGGTAGTCAAGGAACCATCAGAAGTGCCCTGAGCCAGCTCTTACCTGGTGCCAGGGTGGGTGGGGGGTGACACATGGGGCTGGACAAGAAAGCTCTCCCATGCACCGTCTGCAGCCCCAGCTTTCTGTGTTCACTCATATACTAGTGAGGGGATATGGGGGGAAGAGGGCTGCCAGGTGTGCTGTGACTATCACAGGCCATGGCAGGAGAGGCGATGGGCTGGACAGGTCCAGAGTGGGAATCTAGACTGTTTAGGTCAGGGTGTTAGGCACCTGCCCACAGCACTTAGGGAGGGAATTCTGCTCTGCTCCTACACAGGAGACAACCTGAGGCTCAAGCCCAGAGCTCCAGGAGGCACAAGCTGCATAGACTGAACTTTAGAAGTGAGAGCAGGTGGGGAGGGGGGCACAGGCCCCACCTTCCCAGACTTATAAATACAGGCTTCCTCCAGACAGCAAGCTTGAATGGTGAGAGATTTGTGGGAGGTTGGAGGTGGTGGTGGGGTTCTCCCTTTGAGGTCCTAACCCTTGCTTGGTGTTCCTTGGAAGAGGGGTCTCTGAAGGACCTCCATGGGCAGCCCGTGGCTGTGGCTGGTGCTCCATGGAGACATCAGCTGTGGAGTAGGGGAAAGTCACAGCTCAGAGGACCCAGAGGACAGGAAGGGACAGTCCCCGAGCACTGGGTAGCAGGGAAAGAAAATCCTAGTCAGAAAGTGGCAGGTGGTCTGGCTCCCTGCAGCTGTGTCTGTGACCACTTAAAAGCCCCATGGGAGGAGGGGAACATTCAATAGCCAGTGTACCCGTATAGACCCCTGGACCACTCCCAGTCAGAAGCAAGCCAGGGGCTGGAATCTGAGTAGCCATACTTAGCTCTGATTGCCCACTGGCCACGGAGACCATTTTCTGTTCCTCTATCCTTTCTAGAATGAGCATCCTGGCCCAGAATGGCAGGCTCTGATTCCCAGCTAAGGCAACCACACTCCTTAGCTGAACATATGCCTGGCATGACCTCTTGGGTCCCCGCCACCCTTGGAGAAACAGCACAATTGTTGCTGGGGCCTTCCCACCAAGTTGCATGCTGCTCCCCCTATGTGAGGAGCCGCCCCCTTGAAGAACAGATCCTCAATCACTGAATACATTCGTCCAATTATTCTTTTTCCATTTTCTTTTTCCTTTAAAATTCTATTTATTTATTATGCATACGGTGTTCTGCATGCATCCCTTCAGGCCAGAAGAGGGCACCAGATTTCATTTCAGATGGTTGTAAACCATCATGTGGCTGCTGGGAATTGAACTCAGGACCTCTGGAAGAACAGTGGGTGCTCTTAACCTCTGAGCCATCTCTCCAGCCACGTTTTTTCCTTTTTCTCATCTATATTTTCTTATTTTCCATAATGACTGAATACTGCTTTTGATAGCGTATTTAAAAACCTACCATTTGTACTTTAAATAACACTATTGATCCCATAATTTTTTTTTTTTTTTTTTAAGGAGCATGGTGGCCTACAACTATAGACTGGAAACACACAAAGTCACTATTCAAGGAGTTAAATGGGGGCTGGAGATGCAGCACAACTGGTAGAGCTCTTGCCCAGCAGACGCGAGGCCCTGAGCTGGCCCCCAGCTCCGCAGGAACTGGTATGGTGGCACATGCCAGCAATCCCAGCACTCAGGAGATGGAGATGGGGAATGAGAAATCCAAGGTCATCTTTGGCTCTAAAGAGAGTCGAGCTGGCCTAGGCTACATGAGACACCCTGACTTACAAAGAGAGAAAGAGAATGATTTAATGAATGGATGAATGAATGAATGTGGTTTGGGGCCTAGAAACCCACAGACAGGGTCTCCAGAGCCTGCTCTCCTTGCCTAGACACTGTGCTTACATCTAGATAACTGAAAGGAGCCAAGACTCCCTTTCTTGTCTTCCAGAACACCCTCCAGTTCTTACAGCTCATCTTCCTGTGTGTAGGCTTGGGAAAGGTGTAGAGGGAAGCCCACCGAACTCAGACAGACTAAAGGGAGACATTTATTCTATTTATTTATTTATTTGTTTGTTTGTTTACTTACTTATTTATTTATTTTTGAGACAGGGTTTCTCTGTGTAACAGCCCTTGCTGGCCTTGAACTCACAGAGATCTGCCTGCCTAAGGTGTGTGCCACTATGCTCGGCTTGTTTTATTTTATTTTTTTAAGACAGAGGTTCATGTAGTCCAGCCTGGTCTTAACTCCAGATCCTCCTATCTACCCCTCCCCAATGCTGGTATAAAAGACATACACCACATCATCTTGTCTCAAGAGACACTTTCAAAGTCTGCTTTTCTCTCTCTCTCTTTTTTTTTTTTTTTGGAGCTGAGGATTGAACCCAGGGCCTTGCACTTGCTAGGCAAGCACTCTACCACTGAGCTAAATCCCCAACCCTCAAAGTCTGCTTTTTACCCAGGGAAATGAGAGATGCTAAGTGGGGAGAGACTCAGAGAGACCTATAGAGAAGCCCCAGGAAGATGGAGATGGGCATGGAGGCGACACAGGGCGAGGGGCAGCTCTGCAGGTGAGCAGGGTGTTTTCCTCTGCTTTTTGCCACTGTAACACAATGCCCCAGGCTGGTAATTTATACAAAACAAGAGTTTCAAGTTTATTTAGCTCACAGATCTGAAGGTCAGACACCCCAGAGCACAGCATCGCACCCGGAGCAGCATTCTGACTGTGCTGTACCAGTCTCAACTGTGAGACTGGGTGAGCATGTGTCAGCTCAAGTCACCAGTCACAGGAGCCCCATCCTCCCGACCTCATCTTACCGTAATTACCCGCCAAAGGCCACATCCCCACATGCTAGCATCATGAATTTGGGGGTTGGCTTTGTAACACAGGATCTCTGGGAGGTTACATTCAAATCATAGCACATGGGCCTCCAGCTCAAAGTGAGTCCGCCTCTGCAGGAAAGCACGCTTGGGTACTACCTAGTCTCAGCTGGACTCCTATGGACTCCTGTGTCTATCCTGGTTAAGATAAAGTTAGAAACATTAAAATGCCACATCCCTTTGAGCAGCAGCTGTCGGCGAAACTCCATATGGCTGCAGCAGCCAGGAGTCTGAGCTAATAAAAGTTAAAAAAAAAAAAAAAAAAAAAAAAAAAAGAAGAAGGAAAAAAGCAAAGCTGGGAAATGCTCCCAGAGAGCCACGTGGGCACCACTCAGAGACGGGCTGGGTGGGGTGGGGAGAGAAACAGGCGCTGTCAGAAGGGTCCCACCCCTGCTCAGCAATGCCAAGGTCTCGTCCTCATTTTGAACACTCAACTTCTTGAGTAATGGTGGGGCCCGATGACTGGGCCCTTCCCCCTCCAGTGCTTAAGCAGGAGGGTGAGGCAGGGCAGGAAGGAGTCTGGGCAGCTGTGTTTCCTCCCCTCTACAGGCATATGCTGAAGCCCTAACCTCTCAGCTGGGGACTTGCAGGACAGGCTAAATATGACAAGGGGCATGGGATCAGTGCCCTTAAAACAGCCCATGGGTCCACATCAGATGCTGAACCTGCTGGTGCCTTGGTTTTGGGCTTCCAGCCTCTGGTATGTAGTTCTAGCTGCTTGAAGGGACTAATATAACCTGCAAAAACACAGTCAGGACTCTCTGTAGCAAGGACCAGCAAACACACAGACATGCATCTATGAATATCCATGTGTGCACCTGTGTGTTTCCTCATATACAACTCAGTGCTGCTCCGGGTGGGAAAGGTGAGTCAGATGGCTATCTGAACATCTCTACTTAGGGGAGGTGACTCTTCTAATGCTGACCCCACCTCTGTGCGTTCTGATGGGGATAGTGTAGAGGGATACTAGCCAGCTGGTAGATCTCTATGAGCTTGAGGCCAGCCTAGTCTACATAGGGAGTTTCAGGACAGCCTGGGCTACATAATGAGATCCTGCCGCCGCTGCAAAAGACAAGGAAAAAACCCCAAACAAACAAGTCTACAGGGATTTTCTGAAACCTGACCATGTGTCAAGGTACCTAATCTCTGGCTTCAGTCCCAGAAGGCACATGCAGAACCGTCACGTCACGAACGGTACTGGGGGAAAGGCAGTATGGCTTCAGTATCCTGTCAGAGGTGGAAGCCGGGACACGGCCTCAGAAGAAACAGTGGATTTAAAAACAGCTTCAGATAATCTCCAAAAAGATGGTATTTGTTCCAAAAGGAACCCTTCCCCTGCCCCCACCAGATCATGAAGTCAGAGAGCTGACCTACTACAGGCCCTATGGTTAGCTTGGCCACTACAGAGGTCACCGTGTCCCTGGCTAGTGTCTCTAGCTGCTGTGGAAAGCAACAAAGCAGCCCCCTACATCAGAAGCCCCTGTACCTTCATCCCTGGAAAGTCTGCATGCAGCCCAGACAGACTGGTAGAGTTCAAACAGGAAGGCTCCTTTGTAGAGGGAATACACGGGATCCTGCAGGAGCTGACCAGGAATGGGGAAACCCAACTATGCCAGCAGGCTTTGCTCTCTGCCTGCCACTTCAGCAGAGGCCCCAGACTACACCTGCCCAATGGGATCCTGTGGTGCCAAGGCTGGGAACCATGCCACTCTTCTCTCCAAGAATACCTCAGCCTGGCAGGATGCCAGGCATAGTTAAGCTTGTGGCCATCAGGGATTTCCTGCAAACTGACATGCCCAGAAACCTAACAGCAAATGCACAGGATCTTTAATAGCCATCCTGGCAGCCTCGTAACCAGATGTAGGGCTGAAACAGGGCATCTGAGGGCTTTCTGAAGACACACCATGTTGACAGTCTGTACACATACCTCACAAACCTGCAGGTTTTCTTTCTTTCTTTGTCTTTCTTTCTTTCTTTCTTTTTTTTTTTTTAACCTGAGACAAGATTTCTTTGTATAGCTCTGACTGCCTGGAACTAGCTTTGTAGACCAGGTTGGCCTCCAGAGATCCACCTGCCTCTGTCTCCTGAGCACTGGGATTAAAGACATGGGCCACCACCACCTGGCAGCCTGCAGGTTTTTAATATTGAACCATGGATACTGGAGATGGTGGGTCTCTACTCTCCGGAAAGCACATGACCTTGTCTGACAAACAAAAGGTCACGGGGAAAGCTACGGATGACTAAATACCTAGCACTGTGGTGGTACTGGCGTACTAAGTTGATGAGCTTGTGGGCTGGTGTGCTCAGGAAGCTGGCCTGATGAAGGTAAAGGGCACACGTGGAGACAAGGAGATGCATTCCAGGGAGAGGAAGAATAGAGACCCCAGTGGGGACCTGCCTGCTCAGTGTGTGGTGGCCCTCCCACGGGCTCACCTACAGAGATTCTCTCAGGAGGGTTATGGGAGGGAAAAGATGACCTTCAAAGGTCACTGTGTTTATCTTTCTGTCTTTGGACAGGAGACCTGCCAGTCAACAGGGAGTCTCCAGGCACTTGGACATTATCCATTTCCTCCTGGGTCAGTGATATGTATAACACCCTAGAGCCCATGTGGTTGGTTCTTGTTTGCAGTGTGGTTTCTGCTCTGGCATAGAAGGACAGCACCCAGGGCCACCATGAATCCAGGCCACACTAAGGTGAGGCCAGTCCTGCAAACAGAGGAACAGCTCTGCCTATTAGGAATATGACATGCCAGTAGCAAACCAGCCAACTGGACTCTCTACAGGGAAGTGGATGCGAGGGTTTGGACAAATGTCTTCAAAGACCATGAGTCTTTACCTTGGGGTGCTCTTGGGAGGTCTTGGGACCCTGGCCCCTTCCTCTCTAATTCTGCTTCCCAGCCACTATGAATGTGAGCAGCTTCCTCAGCCACACACACCCTGCCATGATGTACTACTTTACTGCCCTACTGCAGGCCCAAAGGACCACTACCTGAAACCTTCCAAGCTGTGAGCCCAAACAGCCATGCTCATGACCTGACTACCTCAGGTCTTTCGTCATAGTAACAGCTGCTTAACATAGTAGGGTTGTTGTTGACCTCAGGGATGGGTGACCTCAGCGGGCTTATGCCAATTCCTCTTACTCTGCTGTTCCATGAAGTAAGGGGGACCACGCAGCCTGAAATTCTGGGGACTGAAGAGCAATGGCTGGGCTCAAACAGTGACAGTGCACCGTCTGTGGAGTCCAGCACTTATCCTTTGTCAGACCATTCCTTCCCCAGGACTCCTTAAAGATGCCAAGTCTGAGCCCCCAAACCACGATGGATGGGGAGCAGGAAGGCCTAGGTGATGGGTGTGATGGGGTAAGGGTGGGGGAATGAATTCTCTTATCCTCGACAGCGCCTGTTCCAGACTGCTTCTGAACTCCTTGGTTTAGGCCCGAAGAGAAAGGCCACATGACCTTGTCCCTAGCCCAGATATACCCAAAGTAGGCCAGATTCTCCTGGTTGCCATGAGGACACATCCTGATTGGCAGTGCCAACAAAATTTCACATACTTGATAGCATTTGCTCTGCTCAGTACCCAGGATCCCTCTTTGGGAAGCGAGGAAACACAGCTCAGGGAGGTGACCCCTGGGCCCAAGGTCGCAGTAGACCGAGAACCAAAGGCAAGCCACCCAGGCTTGATCCTTGGCCCCAGGCCTTTCTCAGTTCACACTGTTCCTAAAGGGAAAGGGATGGCTGTGATCCTTCAAGGCAACTGCCTGGCATCCTGCCTGCACCCTTTGAACGGTGTGAGGCCTTGCCACACATGATAAGCTGGAGAGTCTCCAAGCAAGGAAACACTCCCCGAATCCTTCAAGTGGAAGTAGCAGCCACAATGCATCAGCTCATCGTGAACTGCCACACATGGTTCTGGACTATTTCTACATGCAAACCACAAAGTAGGGGGATGGAGGGATGAGACATGAACAGTGATGCCAGTCATGGGCTCTCCAGCTTGGGCTCACAGGCTCTGTGCAACTCTTCCATTCTTTGCAAGATCCCCGTGCATCTGTCTGAGGAGAGTATGTGAGGTTCTTCTGGAGCCTCAGAAAGATCAAGGACTCAATCCTTGAGGATCACAGGAGTTACAGACCAATGCTCCTCTAACCCTGTATATGCTCTGAACGCACAGAAATCCAGTGTCAAACCCTCAGGAACAGCTCAATTGGAAGAATGTTTGCCTGGCATGCACAAGGTCCGGAGCTTGATCTCCAGTACCAAATAAACTGGGTGTGGTGGCTCCTGCTTGTAATCCCAGCACTTTGGGGTGGAGGCTAGAGGATCGGAAGTTCAAGGTCATCATTGGCTACACAACGAGTTAGGGGCCAGCCTGGAACATATGAGACCTTGCTTCAAAAAACCAAAACCCCAAACCCAAACACTTAGTGCTAAACATGTTATCAACTATAGGAGAAAGTACTACACCAATGGAGGGTGGTCAAAACTGCCCTGGCTTCTGCCAGGAGGAAACTATAAAATAGTATCTGGGGGGGAGAACCACCTCAGACTGCAGCACAGATCTGGCTAGACATTCCACTAGCTGGTTTCAGGGTCCTAGAAAACACCCTTCTCATTAGTCACAGACACTTGGCCCTCCCTGAGCTCCACTCCCACATGCTTAAGGCCAATGACCATTTCCTGGAAGGGCCCTGATCCCCACATTACAGGCAACACAGGGCAGCTCTCCAGGTCCACAGCCCTCATTGTCAGCCACAGGGCAAGGGAGCCCCAGAAAGGGGGGAAGTCTAATTAACCCTGCCTCTTCCCTTTAGCCCTCCCAGGCCTGTGGATTGGAGAGGTGCCAGGAATCCAAAGACACACAAGCAGGAGACCCTAAAGGGAGAGGCCCAGGTTCCCACAATGCAATGTGTAATTATACCAGATACCCAAAACATCTGCCTCCTCCGGAGACCTCAGCCTCCTCCAGTGGTCTTCTAACTAGTGCTTGCCAATGTACCTTCATTTTCTCCCTACCCCTCAAGAAGTGCCTGTCAGCTTTTTCCAGGCTTTGGTATTCTTCAGAGCAGCATTCCCAGGAATGGGGAAAACAGCATGTAATTCGCACAACCCTCTTACTGTGTATTTTGCAAATGGCTTATGATGGTCTGGAAAATCCATTTTCTGTGTGAAAGCGACAGGGTTACCATGGAGGCTATACAAGGTTGGCTTCTAATTTGTCAAAAGACAGAGAAAATACACACCACTAAAAGTTATGTGGTGTAAAAATGTCATCTTTCTTTGCTGATTCAACCCAGGAAAAGTACCTGAGCATCCAGCAGCCTCTGGGACATCACTGTGGATGTTGTTAGGAAAAGCAGAGGCAGAGGTGGAAGCTAAGCCTACATCCTCCCAAGTCCCCTCGTCTCTAATTCTCTCTTTGGAAGTGCACACCTTAGGAACAAACTCCGGAGAAACATCCTAAGGGTGTGAGGGAAGCCACGGTACAGAATTCAGGGAGATGTGGATCCAATTAGAGGCTCTAGAAGCTCCTCCCAGGAAGTTGTTCCTACAGCCTCTTCTATCAGGAATGGGAAAACCTCTCAAAGGTCAGCTGAAGTTGTCCTCCCCTGTCCCTGCAGACTGCCTATCTACTGGGGTCCTTCGAGAATATAGGGTCTGTGTGAGTCCCGGCCACAAAGCCAGACCAAAGCAATCTGATCACCGTTCTGCAGAGCACTTATGCACCCTCCTGCTCCTGCACTCAACAAGACCCTGTAGTACAGGCCACCGCGTCCCCCAAAGGAAAACAAAAAGGACAGAGGCGGGTGACAGCATCAGCCCTCGAACTGAGGAACTGACCAGATCTGTAGTTTGCCTCTAACCAGTGGGTGAGGACGAGGATGAGGTAGAGCACAGGCAGCCTCCGTCTCTGCTGGCCAAGAAACCAAGGCTAGCTTCATTCTGGCCAAGACATGGGCAGGGGCTCATGGCGAGGGCCAGCCAAAGTTAGGGAAGGTGAAACCACAATACACCATATCTCCGGGTGGCAAACGACCTAGGGACTAAAATCTTACCAGTCCTAGGGACATGCCCCAGAAGCCGGCTTTAGCAGAAAACTGCGCATTCCCTGGAGACCCTTGGAAGAGGGTGATAGGTAGTGGGCAGAGGAAGAAGAGAGCCCTGGCCCAGACCAGGCATACATTTCTGTATCCTCTCTTACCAGCTAACCCTGGGGACCTGTGGAGGAGAGGAGCAGGGACAATGGTCCAACAGGTCCCCTTCACTAGCCTCGCTGGGTTAGCCTTCCTCGCCCTAGCCTGAGGCCCCAAATTCAGCGGGAACACAGAGGCACCTGCTGCCACACTGCTTCATCCCAGCCGAAGGGGGACCCTGGGCGGTGCCGCCGGGCGCTCTCGTGTCTCCCCCCGCCACCTCCTCTTCGCAGGGGCGGGGCGTTCCGGGAGCCGCCGCGCCCCCCCACCCCTTTTCCCCCTCCCCGCGCTCACCTGGCGCAGGTGCTGCAGCAGCGTCCCCGCCTCCTCCCGCCGGCCCTGGCGCACCATCCGCAGCAGCTCCTGGACCATGCCGACGCGCCGGTGGTAGGGGGGCAGCGCAGCGCCCGCGCGCCCCGCCTTGTCCCCGGCGCGCAGCAGCAGCGACGCCCAGAAGTCGGGTCGTTCGCGGCGGGGGCCGGGCGCCGCGCCCGGGCTGGCTCTCTCCGCCAAGCTGCCCTTGGTCTGCCGAGTGCCCATCCCGCCGCCCGCCCGGGGCTGCGCGCGCCGGCCCAAGGCCGCGTCCCCCGCCGGTTGCGCGCCTCCCCGGCGGCAACTTTGGGGGAACTGTTGCGCGCGGGAGGCGCGGGGCGGGGGCGGCTGCGGCCCGCGCTCCCCTCGCTCCTCCCTCCTCGCTGCCCCGGCGCGCTCTCCCGGCGCTCGCCGCCAGCCCGTCGGCCCCGCCCCGCCCCGCCGGCTGCCCCGCCCTCGCGCCGCCGCCGCGTGTCTCCCTCCCTCCCCGGCGCCCGCTCCTTCCCGCCGCGCGGCTCTGGGCTGGGGGTGCCCGGCGCCCCCGCCCTGCATTGTCCCCGGTGCAGCGCCCCCTGCCGGCCACCGTGCCGCGCTCTTTGGGGCCCGCGGCGCCCTGGCAAAGGCCGTTGAGCCCATCCCTGAGTTCCCCGACGCTTCCATGACCGCGCGCGTGGGTGAGGCCCCGGGGGTGGTGTGGCGGTGGGAGGAGGAGGTCGGTGCGCCGAGCGAGAGGGGGAAACTTTGGAACTTGGAGACCCTGTTCGCCCCCGAGTCTGGTTTCTCAGAGTGGGCTCCGCAGAGAACCAGTACTGCGGATTGTCCGAGGTGCTGGTTGGAAGCGCAGGATCGCAGGCCTGGCTCCATGCCCGCTGAATGAGTCTCTTCTCCGGGCCTGGAAATGTGCATTTAGCTAGGATCTTGGGTGGTTGCGATGCTCACTCCTTGGAGCCCCGGTGGCTTTCAGGGTGCGGGTCGTTGATGGTGGCTGGTGCACGGACTCAGACCCGGATACTCTGAACTGTTTTTTTGTGAACTCTGTATTCTTGTTCTCCCTCTGCTGAGCGGAAATGTGGCTTCTAGTTGTACGTTCCTGTTGCCCGGGTTTCTTCTGCCAAACCCCAACCCATGGTGCTTGGATAAGGCACTTTAGGAGGCCTGTGGCTGCCCCGGTCTTAGCTGAAGAAGGGTCTGCAGTTTTGTTAGCTCTTGGCAAGTCCGCTTTAGGCAACAGGGCTGGAGTCTACCACCTGCTGAGCCATAACAAGGAAAGCCTTCGGCTGCGCTCTCTTCTCTGCCTCTCTGTCTCTGTCTGTCTCCGTCTCTGTTTATGTCCCCCCCCCCCCCACTCCCTTTGGGTTTTTGTTTGACAAGGTTTCACACTGGTCTGAACTCCCTAAGGAGGCTAGTTTGCCTGGCAGGAACCCACCTATCTTCCACGTTCTTAGCCTAGGATTGTTAGGTGAATGCTACCACACTTGAGGGTTTTTTGTTTGTTTATAAGACAGGTTACATTATGTATCTCTGGCTAACCTTGACCTTTCTGTGTAGACCAGGCTGGCCTTGACATAGATCCACTTGATTGCCTTCTGAGTGCTAGGATTAAAGGGCTGGAGCAGGAGAGATGGCCCAGTGGTTAAGAACACTGATGGGCTCTAATAGAGGACCCAGGTTCGGTTCCCAGCACCCATGTGGCAGCTCACAGCTGTCTATAATTCCAAGATCTGGGATACATGCAAGCAAAATACCAGTGTACATAAAATAAAAGTTATAAAGGTGTGGGGTATTTTTATTTTAAATTAAATCTTAATTAATTAATCGATTGATTGATTTTTGGATTTTTTTGAGACAGGGTTTCTCTGTGTAGCTCTGGCTGTCCTGGAACTCACGCTGCACACCAGGCTTGAACTCAGAGATTTGCCTGCCTCTGACACCATCTCCCTCAGCCCCCGAACGCTGGGATTAAAGGTGTGTGGATAAATTTAAGTTTAAAATTTAAATCAGTTAAAAATTGTATTCTTTTAAAAATAGGTTATGGATATCAAACTCAGGTCCTGCTTGCAATCACTTTACTGAGCTGTTTCCTAGTCCAGTGAAAACGTTTGGGAAAAATTACATGATGACACTTGTTATTTGGGACCATTCTCTGGATTTGGCTCTAGGAGAGAGAGGCCTAGCTTGGTTCTGAGTTTATAGTGAAACAGCCAGAGAGGTGTTGATGGATGGAAAATGACTCAGTGGGATGGAAAATGACTCAGTGGGAGCACCACAGATCAGGGGATTCTGGCTAAACTGGCCTAACAGAATTGCTGAAGACAGAGTGAGTCAACATCCCCTGTAGGCTGGTAGAGGATGAAAAAAACCTCATCAAACATTGCAGGTGACCAGCCATCCGGAATTCCTCCTAAACTGACTTGAGAAAACGCTTTGCTGAAGCTGGATACTCCAAGGGCGTGCATGGATGGGCCTGAGGAGGGTTCAGGAGCCTGCCAGGTTTGGCCAAGCAGAGACTCTCCTCAGGAAGATGAACTCAAGCAGAGGAGTTGTAGAAATGAGAGTTCTCGTCCTTCTCCCCAGAGGTGTCTTTCTCCTCTGCCAAGGAGGAGGACTTGGGTCTCCCCAAATTCCTTTTGCCCACTCTCGGATGTTCTTTGAGAACATGACTCTGGCTCCACGGCTTAGCACAGCATTCAAACTACTTGTGCTTTGGTGTGCAGAACACACCTATTGGTGTCTTGAGAATCCTGTTTGGGAAATAACCCTGTGTCTCGTCTCTGGCCTGCAGGACCACCCAGGATAGTAGCCATTAAGGACCCCTGCTGATGGGGCCCCTTTCTGGAGGGAGCAGATACCACCTACCAGGAGGCAGATCCTACAATCCGAACCAGCAGGTTGACCTGCTTGAGGATGCATGATTGAGGCAGATGCAGTCTCACCTCGGATCTGAGGTCATTCTTTCTCTGAATCCATCTTTTTTTTTCCTCTCCCAGTTTTTCTCTTTCTGGGCTTGTTCTCAGAAATGACCGTTTAGATCTCCTCCATTTATTAAGAGACAAGTTGAGTTTGGTGCCCTACCTCCCCGCTTCCATTTCAGCCAAGCTTTTAAGAAGTGCTTCGTACTTATTGTTACAACTTCTTCACCTCCATTCATTCTTCTTCCACTACAGTTTGGCTCCCGGCCACACCACATCGTTGAGATGTGTCTTGCCAGTGACCTAGTTGCTAAATTCAGTGGTTACTTTCGGTCTTCATCTTGCTAAGACGCAGCATCTGATCCTGTTGCCTACTCAGTTTTGGTTGGAACCACCTTCTTTCTAGTCTGGCAGGACGGTGTCCCTCTGGAATGCCAGTCACTGGGAGGTTGAGGAAGGAGGAGAGCAAGTTTGAGGCTACCTAGTGAATGAGCTCCAGGACAACTTGGGCTGTAGAGGAAGACGGTTTGAAGAGGAACTACTCTGTGGATTTCCTCTTGCAGTGCTGGAGACGGAACCCAGAGCCTGTGTGCGTTTCCTTCCCTCTTTCTTACTTGTTGGCACACAGGTACCGTCTGAATCCTCACCGTAGGCTTTGCCGTTTACACTTGTGGCTTTTACTCTGTGCACACACGGATGGCTCTGGTTCTTTCTCGTTTATGAGGCTAATAACCGAACTTGCCATTGGTTCATGGTTACTGGCAGAAGACACACACTTTTGAGATTAGAGACCTAGGATCTTACTGCTCCGGGAGAGCAAGTAGCAGGAGCATCAGCGTGTTTGTGTAAATTCTTCTTGCCTCCAAGTCCTGCAGGGGCAGCGTGGATGGCCCAGATGGATGCTTCACATGCAGATGGTTTGTGTCATAGCTGAGAAACATGGAGCTTGGGGGATTGGTGGGGGGGGAATCTACCACTTATAAAGGAAGCAGTAAATACGACTGCTCTTCAT
This sequence comes from Onychomys torridus, assembly GCF_903995425.1. NCBI lineage: Eukaryota > Metazoa > Chordata > Mammalia > Rodentia > Cricetidae > Onychomys > Onychomys torridus. The sequence continues at coordinate 50,876,648 of NC_050450.1, forward strand.
CCTAGAGGGAGGTAGTACGTCATCCTTCAAGGTTGCTTGTTGTAAGCACAACACTGAGAAGAGGCTCAGGTGAAAAGAGGCAGAGTCTTTCCAGTCACAAGATGTGAGAGAGTGCCAGGCTCCTGGAGGACTGTCTTTCAGCAGCACGCCCTTCACCTTCTTCCACTGAGGGTGTCCTCTCCCAGAACTGCTGCTCACATGGCGCCCTCCGGTTTCTGCTCGCTGTCTGGGACAGGCCAGAGACCCCGGAGTGAGTGTGCATTTGGTCATCCCCTTCAGTGCTTGCACCTACCTAACCAAGTCTGCTCACGCCGCCGCCGCGGACACCAAGGCGGGAGGCTCCCATCTGCTGCCGGTTCTCTGGTTCTCCACATGCAGTGTTTTGGGTTGTGACGTTTGCATATATTGTGGCACTTCCTCCTTTCAGCAGCTGTGAGGTTTGTGTGTCCCAGGTGGAGAGATGGGATCTGAGCCAGGTTAAGCGATTGCCCAAGATCGTTCAGACAGTGAAGGGCAGAACACCATCGTTGAACTTGGGTCTGTCTGGAAGCCTGTGTTGTTAGTACTTCATACCATTGGTCTTCCTTTTAGAACACATTCCTGTCTGATAGAAAGCTGCTGCCTTGGTGGAGGGTCTGCATTAGTCAGCTTTTCTTTACTACCGCAAGTATCTGAGAGAGCCAACTTACAAAGAGAAAAAGGGTTTATTTAGGCTCATGATTTTATTTATTTTTGTTTTATTCAAAAAGATTTATTTTTGTGTGTGTGCGCGCGCGTGCATGCACGCATGTATCTATCTGTGTATCTGTGTATAAGGATGTGCACCCAAATGCAGTTGCCCTTGGAGGCCAAAAGGGGGCATCGGGTTCCCTGCAGCTGGAGTTAAAGGTGGTTATGAGTCACCGAGGTGGGCGTGGGAACCAAATGTGTCCTTTGCAAAAGCAGTATGCACTCAGCTGCTGAGCATCTTTCTAGCTCCCATTTTTATTTTAAAATGCATCTTTTCTTCTTTCCAGACCGTGTCTCATTATGTAGCTCAGCCTGGACTCGAACTTACAATCTTTCTGCTTTAGTCTCACAAATGCTGGGATTATAGGTGTAAATCAACATATACAACACATTCCTAATTTTAGAGGTTTTCAGTTCATGCTCAGGGAAACTCAGAGTTTTTGTTTTTGTTTTGTTTTGTTGTTGTTTTTGTTTTTTGAGACAGGGTTTCTCTGTGTAGTTTTGGTGCCTGTCTTGGATCTCGCTCTGTAGACCAGGCTGGCCTCGAACTCACAGAGATCCGCTTGGCTCTGCTTCCCGGGCTGGGATTAAAGGCGTGTGCCACCACCGCCTGGCTCAGGTGTTCATCTTGAGTATACTGAAGTCCCTCTGCCTGTACCAGATGCTGTAATAATGCAGCTGTCATTAGTGGTGGCCATTGCCCATCGGTGCTTGCATAGTACCGGGCCGGAAATACCGGGAGAACTCAGTAAGTTGTTGAATGACAGACACCCTGTTTTCTAGTCTGCCATGCTTCCAACAGCTGTGAGTTAGTTTCTTACTGTGTTAGATTTCCTGACAAAGGCAACTTCAGGGGAGAGGGTTTATTTCGAATCATTTGAGGCAGAGAGAGAAGCATGGTGATTGGAGTGTGAGGTGGCTGGTCACATTGTGTCAGCATTCAGGAAGCAGAGAGAGAGAGACAGAGAAGAATAACGCTGATGCCCAGCCGACTTTACTTTGTTTCTTCCTTTTTATTCTGTGCAGGACTCCAGCCTATGGGATGGTGCTGCCCAGAGATGTGTTTCCTAGGAGATTCTGAATCCAATCAAACTGACAGTGAGGATCAGCCATCTCGAGCTTCCTCCATGTGCTCTTGCTACCATGGGCTGACCTGTTCTGCCCTACCTTCCCTCCCATGATGCACTCTGGAACTGTGAGTCCACACAGATCTTCCCCGCTTCCGTTGTTTCTGGCTGGTGTGGTCACAGGGCATAAGTAACTGAGGGCATTTTCATGGAGGAGTCGTAGATGCTTCGGCGGCTGGTCAGCTCGGGTCTGGGACCACACTGGAGCTGGAGGAGCTGGGATGAGGGAGAAGGCCAGCACAAGCTTTTCCCTCCTCAGTCTCATGATCCATGTCTGGGCTGAGACGACTTTAGTACTGACCTTTGGTGGACATCAGTCCCTCTGCTCCCCCGTATAACGAAGGGTTCCTTCTGTCTCTTGCTTGTCAACGGTCTTCTCCTTGGTCAAATTTTAGCCAATCTCTTTAGTTGAACTCTCTCCTAGGCCCATCTGTGTATTTCCTGGTAAGATCCAGTTTTAGCAAAGAACTCTGCCAAGGTCGTTTGTCCAGAACCCTCTGTCTTCACTATCTGATTGCTCCCGGGATCAGGCGTTTTTGATCTGCACCAAGCCCCAGGTGGCGCTTGTTCATGCTGGCTTGTCTTCAGTAAGAATCCTGTCAGGTCAGTTTAGCCAGCCTCCCTGTTACTTTTCCTATTTCCTCTTGGTAATTTTCCACCCACTGACTCTTGCCCTCGCCCGTGGCTCTAAATTCCCCTGTCTGCGCTGTACCGGGGTTGAGCTCCATCTCTCTCTGCACTGAAAGTCTGTTGTCGTGGTTCCTGACTTGGGGGCATGAGCTTGAATAAGGTTTTCTTGTGCTGCTATTACAAGTATTGAACCTTTTTTTTCTTTGACAGGTTCATTTTCTCTTTAGAGGAAGACTTGTCTCTTTTCTAGGGTGTCCATTGTAATCCAGTTATCGCCTTTCTAGGGTATCCACAGTGGCCCAGTCATCTATCACGTTTCTGGTACCCGGTACCTTCTTTCAATAGGCAAACTGCTTTAGGGTCCCTTACTTGTTGTTTTTCTCCTGATGGTGACACTGTCCCTGCCACAGGCAGTTTGATGGAGGAAGAGATCATTTTGGCTCACAGTCTGAGGGTGTAATCTGTCATGGTGGCAAAGTCATAGCCGAATGAAGTCGTATCACATCTGTCGTCAGGAAGCAGATAGATGCTGGCACTTGACTTGATTTCCTTGTCTTTTTTTTTTTTTTCCTTAGATTTTTGGCTGTGTGTGACAGTGCTTTCCTTTAATCCCAGCACTCGGGAGGCAGAGGCAGGTGGATCTCTGAGTTCCAGGCCAGTCAGAACTGCATAATAGAGAGACAGGGTTTCTCTGTGTAGCTCTGGCTGTCCTGGAACTTGCTCTGCAGACCAGGCTGGCCTTGAATTCAGAGATCCACCTGCCTCTGCCTTCTGAGTCCTGGAATTAAAGATGTGTGCCATCACTGCCTAGCAGATTTTCTTCTTTTTATTCAGGCTAGGCCTTCGGCGCATAGAATGGTTTCACTCACATTTAGGATGGATCTTCCAACCTCTGCTAACCCAATCCAGAAACTTTCCCAAAGACACGCCCAGAGCTTTGTCTCCTAGGTGAGTTTAGTTCCCGGCGAGTTGACAGTCAATATTAACCACCACAGTCCCTAAACAAAGGCATATGCCAGGGTCAGATGTAAACAAACCTCTGTTGGTTAGCGGAAGTTTGGGTCGTCTGAGCCAACAACTTGTACAACCTCCTAAGCATCCAGCGCCTCTTTTTAATCAGGAATCTAGAAGCCTGAGAATACTTCAGACTTTTGCTGGTCAGGATACAGTTAGCTGGTCAGAGATGCTGATGGAAGAAATGGCTTTCCAGGGAGGGTGAGCCAGGGCAGGACAGGAGAGCTAGCAGCCACGTCTCCAGTCTGTGCTGTCTCCTCACAGAGCCAGAGGCACACACCCTGGGATCTGCCTACCTAGAGCAGCCAGGAGCTGCGGACAGTGACTTCATGCTTCTCTGTCTGCTCTCTAATTGGGTTTTCACTGTTCCACACATTAGCCTGACTTCATCTAGTTATTTAGTTTATTCTGTAGTAGACGCTCATAACCTCACCCTCCAAAACAAAAGGGAGCCATGGCAGATCTGGGATGATATCGTGTGGACCTGGAATGTCTGCTTGGTCCCAGGCTTGCTCCTCTTGGGAGGAGGTGGACCCTGGAATGGGTGAGGTCATTGTGGGCATGCCCTTGAAGGATTTGCTCCCCACTTTTTACACTGCTTTCTTTCATTTTCCTGGCTGCTGTGAGTGGCTTCCTCGAGTCCTGCCATGATGTGCTGTCTTGATGTAGGCTCAAAAGCTATGGAGGGGCTGAAGCAATGGCTCAGTAGTTAAGAGGATTGGATGCTCTTATAGAGGACCCCAGTTCAATTTCCAGCATCCATGTGGCCATTTACAACTCTATAACTCCAGTCCCAAGGGACCTGATACTTCTCCTGGCTTCTCAGGGTACTAGGCATGCAAGTGGTGCACAGATACACATGCAGGCGAAACACCCACACACATTTAAAAAAAAAATGAAAAAGCAGTGGAGCCATGGACCATGGGCTGGAGTCTCAACTTCCAAAAGTATGAGCCCTTCCCCCCAACACCTTTTGTCTTTGTAGGTTGATTACCAAGGTATTTCGTGATGCTAACAGAAAGTTACCTAATACTTGACAGGAACTGACATGGAATGACAGGTTTCTTTTCTATCCAAAGATTCTGCCTCCCACTGCTTAAGTAAGCCATGGTATTTTGTTTGTGCTCTAACAAATAAAGCTGGCCTGGAGATCAGAGTGCGGAGCAAGGCGCTAGTTAACCATAGAGGCCAGGCAGCGGTGGCACACACCTTTGATCCCAGCATTTGGGATCTCATGCCTTTGATCCCAGCTCTAGGGAGGTGGAGACAGGATCTCGGCCCTTTAGGTTTGAGGATTCGATAGAGGTAAGAAGTCTCTCTAGTGGCTGGCTCCTTTACTTCTCTGATCTTTCAGCATTTATCCCGATATCTGACTTCGGATTCTTATTATTAAGACCAAGTAGAATTCTCACGACAAGCCACACCCTAAATCTGGTGTTTATTAATCTTTGTTTTCCCTTTTATATTACTTTAAATTTACTTAAGTGGAAAATTTCAAACATCCACAGCTCAAGGGACTAGTCTGGTCTTGCTTTCTCCTACCTCCATCCCTTTCCAACATTTCTGTTTTGGTGGTTTGATTATGGTGCTGGGTTAACCTAGGGCCCAATGCTTTCTGGGTAGGCTACTCTGTCCCTGAGTTATATGCCCAGGCTCCTATTTACACTTTTATTTTGAAGTAGTGTTTTGCCAAATTGCTGAGACTGGCCTTGACCTCCTCTGTGGCTTAGGTAGGCCTTGAACCTCTGGGATTGGGGGCCTGTGCCCAATCCTTTAGGCTTGGTATTCTGTGTATGTTTCTAAAGGGTGTCTGTTCTTGCTTTGGGTTATTTTTGTTGTTTTTTTTGTGTGTGTTTATTTGTTTTTTGTTTTTCGAAACAGAGTTTCTCTGTGTAGCTTTGCGCTTTTCCTGGATCTTGCTCTGTAGACCAGGCTGGCCTCAAACTCACAGAGATCCACCTGCCCCTGCCTCCCAAGTGCTGGGATTATAGGTGTGTGCCACCCCGCTTGGGTTATTTTTAACTTTATAAAAATTCATCTTGTATGAAATTTTTGTGGAACAACTTTTTTCATGTACTAATGTATCAGTAGAACTGTGTGTTGCGGTGTGTCACTGTGGATCATTCACTTTGTGTAATGGCCCATTGTATGCCTGTCCCTTGGCTTATTTTTCCGCTTTGTTGCTGATATCGCTCAATTTGTTTGTGGGTTTTTGCTGTTGTGAAGAGCGCTGCCCTGACTACTCCCTCCCCCCACTTTTTTAAAGAAAAGATTTATTTATTTATTTATTTATTTATTTATTTATTTATTTGCCAGAGCTGAGGATCGAACCCAGGGCCTTGTGTTTGCTAGGTAAACACTCTACCACTGAGCTAAATCCCCAACCCCAGAAAAGATTTATTTTTTAATTTATATGTAGGTATGTGTGCCTGTTAGTGGGTATATGCACATGAGGGCATCCCTTGCAGGCCAGCGGCATAGGATCCCCAGAACTGGAGTTACAGACAGGTGTGAGCTGCCATGTGGGTGCTGGGGATCAAACCTGGGTCCTCTGGAAGAGCAGCCAGTGCTCTTAGCTGCTGAGCCATCTCTCCAGCCCCTGTATACTCATTTAAAAAAAAAAAAAAAAAAAAAAAAAGGAAGAAAGAAGGAAAATAAACTGTGGACCTGGAGTGGAAGGTTGTGGACTGACCTGCTTCCTCTCAGCTGTCATATGCTGAAGCCCTAGCCCCCACTGGGATGCTATTTAGGGACTGGCTTTTGGAAAGTAATTAGCTTTAGATGAAGTCTAGAGGTTTGAGCTCTTGAGAACATAGAGCTTGCTGCTTCCCCTCACGTCTCCAAGGAAAGGCCATTTCGAACACAGCGAGGAGGAAGCTGCTAAAAGCTGGGAAGATTCCTTCCTAGAACTCCACCTGGTATCCTTTAGCTTTCATCCTTCAGAACTGAGGGGATAAATTCCTGTCCCACCACCCACCCTGTGGGCTTGTTACCGTGGCAGGGCAGACTCAGTCAACCTGAGATGTTGACTACCTGCCTGTTTCCTTTCCCATTGAATAGCCGTAACTCTGGCCTATGGCTCTCTTGGTTTGTTGGGTTAGTTTTGGGTCACAACAGAACTTGCCAGGCATAGTGGCACACACCTTTCATCCCAGCACTTGGGAGGCAGAGACAGGTGGGTGCGTTTGAGGCCAGCCTGGTGTGCATAGTGAGTTCCAGGACAGCCAGAGCTACATAGTGAGACCCTGTCTCTACACAACAAGAATAACAACCACCAAACCAAACCAACTAAACAAAAAACCTCACAACTAATTCACAGCAGCCATAAGGCCTAACTAACCTAAGTTAACTGACAAACGGCTACATAAAAATAATCATCTAGTCATGCAAGGCAAAACACATTTTTAATTATGAAAAATATGACATGACACAGCAAAAGGCCGATCAAATTAATTAGGAAGCAGGATCATACTTTGTAATATAAATAAATGACTTTGTTTTTTATATTGTTTCAGTCGCATAAAAATGTACAGAGAGGCCAGGCAGTGGTGGCATACACCTTTAATCCCAGTGCTCAAGAGGCAGAAGCAGGCAGATCTCTGTGAGTTCAAGGCCAACCTGATCTACAGAGTGAGTTCCAGGACAGCCAGGACTACACAGAGAAACCCTGTGTTGAGAAACCAAAAAAAAAAAAAAAAAACCCCAAAGTCATAAAGGTAGGTATTTTCAGGCCTGTTTGTAGTGTAGTGCTGTAAAACATCAGTTGTGGGGCTGGAGCGAAGGCTTAGCATGTGTTGCTCTTGCAAAGCTCACCCCCATTCCTGACCTCCCCCACATTTGATTTCCAGCACCCATATGGTGGCTTACAGACACCCGCAACTCCAGTTCCCAGGGATTGGATGCCCTCTTCTGGCCTCAGCACGCATTGCACTCCCATACACAAACCTGTACACAGACCCCTCTATACACATTAAAAACAAAAACCTTTTAAAAATTCACTTATTCAGATCCAAATTGCTCCACTCAGCAGGGACACTCCAGGATCGACATGTGAATCCTTATCTCACAGAAACTCCAGCAGTTAGATTATTTTTTTTCAATTGTGTTTCAAATGAATCTTTGTCGATAACACATAACACCTTGCATTTCATCACACCCAAGTTGTTTTCCAGTAACCACCTTTACTTAGTTTCTTGAGCTTGTATATCTTTCTGAGCACAGAGACTAAAACTTCATATTGCTAGCCGTTGGCAAATCTGGAGTTCAATGGGACTACAAGCCAAACCCAGACGCTTGCCTCAAAGCTTTTCACAGAGTGTGAGAGAATCCCCCATCAGCTATAGCCAGGAGAGCGGTTCAGCAGAGCAACACACTGCTAGGTATCTAGGAGAGAGAGCAAACTATTGGCGCCCCAAGGCTTGGCTGGATGTTCCTACTTCCTGTTTTCATCAGGCCCAAGGGAATCCTCACCAGTTAGTCCATTTCCTGGAAATAATATCCTCCTGAGATGTTATTTTCATCACCCTCGAAAAGACCAAGAATTGCCCAGGTGCTGACAAATATTGTGTTGCATTAGGCAAATTATAAAAAAAAAAAAAATCTAGTTTCTGTGCAGAAATTTCAGGGAATCTGTAACAATTAGCTCAGCAAAGTCTGTTCTTTACAGCATGGTAAAACAAAATAAGCAAACAAAAAAAGACTCAGTTCCAGCCCCAGGGGAAGAGAAATCTTAGGAACCTTAGCCAGGAGTGGCGCACAGGGTCACTTCCGCGGGTGTCACGTGGTCGTACTACATTGCAGGGGCGGCGGTGTGTCTTTGCGAGTTGCCCTGGCTTTGCCAGGCAGTGCGGTATCTCCGGAGATCATCCTCCTAGTCTGGGAATCACTCAGCCGAGGGTTCGAGGACACATCACGCCCTTCTCTCTAGCACCTCCGCCACTCTGTCAGCAATTTTGTGATCCGAAACTACTGGCAATCCCCCGAGCTTTGTGAGAGATAAAGAAACTGAACTCGCTTTTGATATCAGTACATTTGATATCTAGCTGACAGAAGTCCTGGCCGTTTCTCTCTTATCTAGAACAATTGTTCTTAGTGGGGAGGAGGCTGAATTCGTGCCCAAGGTTTCCAAACTTTTTTCTAAATTACAGAGCAAGTGAGAAAGTCATAAAGCTGGAGTTTTTGCCCTGTTTTTGGAGAACAGTGAACATGGGTCTTAAGCATCAGGTGAGGGGCTGGGGAGATGGCCGGGTGGTTAGAGCACTTGGTGCTCATGCAGAGGATTCAGCTCTATTCCCAGAACCCACGCATGGCTCACAGCCTTCTGGAACTCCAGTTTCTAATGCTTAGAGACATTAAAACATTTTGTTACATTTATTTATTTATGTGTGTTATGTGTGTTGCTATGATATCTGTGTGGAGAGACTTTTTTTTTTTTTTTTTTTTTAATAGTGTCTCTCTACGTAGCCCTGGCTGTCCTGGAACTCACTCTGTAGCCCAGGCTGGCCATGAACTCACAGAGATTCACCTGCTTCTGTCTCCCAAGTGCTAGGATGAAAGGTATGTGCCATCTTGTCTGGCTGGCAAGACATTTTTTTATTGTTATGACTGGGGCTGGAGTGCTACCGGCATCAGATATATAGAAGCCAGAGGTGTTACTAAACATTCTGCCTTGCACTGTACACCCTCCTCTCTCTAAAATAAAGTAAAGAATAAGAAGGAACTATGCAGTCTGACATGTCCATGGCATCAAAATTAAGCCTTGATATGGGAGCTGCAGAGTTGGCTGTGCAGTTAAGAGCACTCATTGCTCTTTCAAAGGACCCAGGTTCAATTCCCAGCACCCACATGGTGGCTCAAGGCCATCTGTCTCTCCAGTTCCAGGATATCTGACACCATCTTCTGCTTTCCATGGGCGCCAGGCATGTATAGAGTTCACGTACATATATATTGGCAAAATAAGGAAATCTAAAGAAAACAAAAAAAATGCTTGACACAGAATTGAGAGTTACAGTTCAGTGCAAGACCAGTACGGACCCCACCCTCCCTTGCAGCGTGACCGTGGGACTGGTTCTCATCAATGCTGTGTAACCTAAAGTGAAATGTGCCATTCTCCTCTAGGGATTCTCTTTCCCTTTCTTCTGGCAAGATGGAGGTGATAACTAGGGTCTGTGGGAGAGCCACAGTTGGAGCCTGGACCCCTGAGTCACCATCTGGGACAGCTACCATCCATTAGAAATATAGGTGGTATTTTTTGTTTTTTTTTTCCGAGATGGGGTTTCTCTGTGTAGCTTTGTGCATTTCCTGGAACTCACTCTGTAGCCCAGGCTGGCCTCGAACTCACAGAGATCCACCTGCCTCTGCCTCCCGAGTGCTGGGATTAAAGGCGTGTGCCACCACCACCCAGCTTATAGGTGGTATTTTTTTTAAAAATTGGTTTTTGGTATTATTGCATGCATGTAATGTGTATGTGTAGGCTGTTTACATGTGTTACAGTACACATATGGAGGTCAGAGGACAACTTTTGAGAGTGGATTCTCCTTCCTCGTTGTTGAAGTGGGGAGGTGGGGTCTCACATCTTTCATCCTGTGTGCTCTTGGCTAGCTGGCTCTCCAGCTTACAGGCTTCCATCTTGCCGTAGAGTGCTGAGACTGCAATCTGTACTACTGAATCTGGCTTAAAAACAAGCCTGGTGGTGAGGGTGCACACCTTTGATCCCAGCCCTTAGGAGGCAGGCAGATCTCTGAGTTCAAGGCCAGCCTGTCTGGTCTATAGAGCGAGTTCCAGAACAGCCAGGGCTACATAGAGAAACCCTGTCTCCAGCAACCAAAGGGGGGAAAAGCATGCACGTTACCTTTGTCCCTTAGGTTAGCCTAAGGTCGTTTCCAAGCTTGTCACTAAGGGGCCATCCCTGCTCTTTGTGATCCGGTTACACCATCAAGTTGGCCAACTTGATTGAGCCACAGGAGAGCCCGATATTGGTTCTGGCTCTTTCTGTGCCTCAGTTGGGTGTGCAGTGTTTCCTGCAAGACTCATGTGCTAAAGGCTTGGTTGCAGCCTGTGGCGCCATTGAGAAGTGGAAGAAAGAGGCTAGCGTTCTCAGAGGTAGGACCAGCCGGATGTGGTGGTGCAGCATTTGTAATCTCAACACCCAGGAAGCTGAGACAGGAGGGTTGCCACAAGTGTGAGGTCAGCCTGGGCTACATAGTGAAAAGAGGTGGGCCTTGTGGGGACGGTAAGTCACCGGGGGTGTGTCCTTGATCCTCTCTCTCTTTGCTCCCCAGTGGCCGTGAGCTGAACACTCCTATTCTGCTAAAGGGCTCACCTCATGATGCTGCTCCAGGCTTGACGCAACAAGACCAAAAGAGCGTGGAAACTTTTAAACTGTGCCCCGGGACAGATCGTTCCTGCTTGTAAGATATTTATTCCCGCGTGGAAGGATAGTGCTGGGGCCACCACTCCTTCTGAAGCATGGTGCCGTGGCTGTGGAAGGGGCTGGTAGGCATTGGCCTCTTGGCCCTCGCCCACGCTGCCTTTTCGGCTGCTCAGCATCATTCTCATATGCGACTAACAGAAAAGGAGTATGACTCGCTGCCTGCAGATATAGTTCTTCAGACACTTCTGGCCTTTGCAGTTACCTGTTATGGAGTAGTTCATATGGCAGGGGAGTTTAAAGACAGGGATGCCACTTCAGAACTAAAGAATAAGACGTTGGACACCTTAAGGAATCGCCCGTCTTTTTATGTGTTTCGTTATTCTGGTCGTGGACTGTTCGGGCCTTCAGATATATGTTCTTCAAACGTCAGCGCATTATCTTCTGACATACGGTTGAAGTTTTGAAAGTTCAGATCACTGCGCTGCTTAGCTTTTTACCATTTAAGTAATAGGACAGAAGCAGAATTAAGTCCTGGGATTTGGAATGTAAAACCACCTCCTACATATCAGTATTTTTATTGATATTTTTCAAACTTAATTAAAAAACAAAACTCTAACCGAAGAACAAACAAACAAACAAAAAGCAAAAGGTATTTATCTCGGGTATCCAGTGACAGCTGCAGGACACTGACTAACTGGGGAGGGATTTTTGGATGAGGCAAACATTTGACTCTCAGCCCAAGTGAAGCAGTGCCCTGGATAATGCAAGTGGACCTAACCCAGCCAAGGGGCTGAGTGGAACAAAGAGGCTTAGTAAGGAAGACACGCTCCCGCATGCTTGAGCTGAGACCGCGGTCTTTCTCTGGCTCCGTCCCCTAAACCCAAACATCAGCCCTTCTTGCATGTTGAGCCTGCTGCCTCTCAGGCTTGCATGTTGAGCCTGCTGCCTCTCAGGCTTGCATGTTGAGCCTGCTGCCTCTCAGGCTTGCGTGTAGGCTCCCCTGGGCTCTGCTTGCGGACTACAGTTTTTAGGGACTTGCAGGTTTTCCCAGTGCGCAGTCAGTTCTTCATTGCGACTCTCACCGCGGGCTCCCCTAGGCCCTCAGACTGATGATCGGGAGGCAGGTGTGAGCCGGGAGCTCAGAGATGGGGATGGTTTTCCGTGCTGTGTGAAGAGGCCTAACTGAAGCAGAGAAAGAGGCCAGCGTTCCCGGAATGGTGGAGATAAGTGGCGGAGAGAGCCTCACCCCTGCCAGTCTGGCTGAAGAGGTGGAGAGAGCCTCGCCCCTGCCAGTCCGGCTGAAGAGGTGGAGAGAGCCTCGCCCCTGCCAGTCCAGCTGAAGAGGTGGAGAGAGCCTCACCCCTGCCAGTACAGCTGAAGAGGTGGAGAGAGCCTCACCCCTGCCAGTCCAGCTGAAGAGGTGGAGAGAGCCTTGCCCCTGCCAGTCCAGCTGAAGAGGTGGAGAGAACCACACCCCTGCCAGTCCAGCTGAAGAGGTAGAGAGAGCCTCGCCCCTGCCAGTCCAGCTGAAGAGGTGGAGAGAGCCTCGCCCCTGCCAGTCCAGCTGAAGAGGTGGAGAGAGCCTCACCCCTGCCAGTCCAGCTGAAGAGGTGGAGAGAACCACACCCCTGCCAGTCCAGCTGAAGAGGTGGAGAGAGCCTCACCCCTGCCAGTCTGGCTGAAGAGGTGGAGAGAACCACACCCCTGCCAGTCCAGCTGAAGAGGTGGAGAGAGCCTCACCCCTGCCAGTCCAGCTGAAGGGGTAGAGAGAGCCTCACCCCTGTGGGCAGTCCGTGTGCCACTTGCTATGGTCTGGTTATCCACCAACTTCTCTTTTGTGCTTGTGGTTCCGTATGAGATCCTGCCGTTTGCAAATGTGTTTGTCAGAGGACTAGAATCAACAAGGGGTGTGTGTGTGTAAAACTGTCCCTTGGTGTCTGCAGAGGACTGATTCTGCAACTGTCTACAGGAACCCAAATCCTCCAGTGCTCCAGTAGTTTTTAGAAAATGACATAGTGTTTGCGTATAACCTATGCCTACCCTCTCCTATACTTCAGTCATCTCTAGATTCCACATAATACCTAATACCATGTAAAGGATTCTGTAAAGGATTGTCATACTGGATTGTTTAGGGAATAATGATAAGAAAATGTCTGCATATGTTCAGTACAGATGGATTTCTCCACCTTCCCCCCACCCCACTAAAAAATATTTTTTTGGTTAGTAGTTGGTTGTGTCTGTGCTTGGTTTGTTTGCTTGTCCTTATGGTCGACTGCTACAGGAATGTCACCTCCCTGAGGGCAGATCCTGTTGGTCGTGGTTCCTTGTGGTGTCCCTCATGCCCATCAGAGTGCCTCATGTGCCTTTGCTTGTGGTATGCCGGAGGGGGAAGGTGTGTGTGGGGGGGGGAGAGGGAGGGAGGCAGGGAGGGAGGGAGAGAGAGGAGTAGGCTGGTCTTGAACTCACATAGATCCATCTGCCTCTGCTTCAATTACTGGGATCAAAGGTGTGCAACACCATACATACTTAGCTTTTTTTTTTTTTTTTTCCCCTCAAGACAGGGTTTCTCTGTGTAGCTTTGCACCTTTCCTGGAACTCACTTGGTAGCCCAGGCTGGCCTTGAACTCACAGAGATCCGCCTGGCTCTGCCTCCCGTGTGCTGGGATTACAGGTGTGTGCCACCACCGCCCGGCATACTTAGCTTTTTTAAAAGTACATATTTATCAAGGAAAGCTCAATTTACTCCGTGAATCCCGAACCCCAATTTCAAGACTCCATCTTCCCATTTTAGGACACCTGTGTTGGTTACTTTTCTATTGTGGCAGAACACCATGGCTATCAGAGGGTTCGAGTCCATGATGGCAGCGCAAAGGCATGGTGGCATGGATGGCTGAGTGTTAGCATCATGACCCAGAAGTAGAAGGCAGAGAGAGAGACTGGGAATAGTGCGAATATTTCAAAACCCAAAGCCACTGCTAGTGACACACCTCCTCCAAGGCCACTCCTCCTAATCCTTCCCAAATGGCTTTACTGGGGATCAGGTAGTCACACTTAGAAGCCTAAGGAGGCCATTCTTAGTCAAACCACCACAGGATCTAACACCTTTGGGCTCAGTTGCCTCTTGTGGGCTGGTCTTGACTGCCTGTTGGTAGTTGGTGCACATTCCTGTCCTTTGGCAGGAGGCATCTCAGACTCCATTAGTGCGGGATAGAAGCAGTGTTGTTTCTACCCACTCGTGTCTTGTTTCCCTTCCCTCAGGCTTTTCCTGGTCTCCATTCAAAGGGGAGCCAAGGCCTGTCACTTCTACATTCTCTGCATCTCTGCGGGACTCTGCCCTCCATCCAGGCAACCCTTGCTGTAGTACAAGGTTGTATCATTTAGCACCTCACAGACATAACCTATATTAGGAGTACAATCCTCCTCTCCTCCCTTAGCCGTTCAGTCCTTTTAATGACCTACCATTCCTTCTCTAGAATGGCCTTCCAGTTGCACAGCACTGCCATGTAGCTCTTGACGTCAGCCTTTCAACACCTGGATACCATGAATACAAAATTAAGCCCAAATCCTCATCACTGGAGGGCCTCCACAGCCGAGCTCCTTCCCACTTCCCCAGCTGCCTCTCCATCCCTTGTACAGTGTACTCTTGCTCAGTGTGCCCAGCCGTGTCCCGCTGCTTCCTTTTCACAGAATGCCTCTTGTGATGGTTAGTTTTAAATGCTAACGTGCCATGAATTAGAATCACCTGGGGAGAGAGGCTCAGTTGGATAATTGCCTTCACCAGATTCGTCTGTGGGGGAGTGTCTTGATGGTTAACTGAGGTAGCATGATACCCCACTATTGGTGGTACCATTTCAGAGGCTCCTGGATGACACAGGACAGGAGGAGGGTAGGGAGGGAAAGCAGGCAACATGGGTACATTTATTTCTCCCTGTCTCTGGCTGTGGATGTGATGGGAGGGTGCTCTACTTCTACTCCATTGCAATGGGCTGTGACTGAAATTGTGAGCCAAATAAGCCCTTTCTCTCCTCAGTTGCTTTTCGTCAGGACATTTTCACATGGCAATAGAAAGGAGGCTAGAGCACTCTGTTGGCTCATTAGGGCTGTGATAAAGTGCCACAGACTGGGTGACAAGAAGCAGGAATTAGTTTTCCATAATTCTGGAGGCTAGGAGTCAAGATCAAGGAGCTGGCTTGGGTGCCTTCCTCCAAGGACTCTCTCTTTGGCTTGTAGGTGGATGTCTTCTCCTTGTGTCTTCATGTAGACCTCCCTTTGTGTACTTGTGTCCTGTTGTCCTCTTCATAAGGATCCTGCCCTTACCAATGACCTCATTGCAGCCTAATTACATCTTTAAAGACACTCATAATCTTAGGTTCTAGGGATTGGACTGCAACATGGGATTGTGGGGGACCTCTATACAGTCTGTTAAAAAAAAAAAAAAAAAAAAAAAAAGAGTTCTCATAGGCAAATATATTCAGCCCATCTTCACAGCCACAGATGTCCTAACTCTTTCCCACATCAACTGTAAGTCTAAATCATGAGTTGGGTAAACTCCAAGTATGAATCTTCCTGAATGAAAGTTTCTCTCCAGCTGTGTACCTGTGAAATCAGACCACACATTACATGCTTCCAAAATAAACCAGTGGGGCAAACATGACCTGGCCTTCCTCAGTCCAAAGAGAAGGGTAATGGAGAAAGATCACGTTAGGACCCCTAAATGTATGAATTTTGTGGAGTTCAGATTCAGCCCATAACAACTTCCCCTTCGTTAACCTGGAAAATGACACCCACAACTGAATACCCGATTGGCTTGCCTCAGCACTCCTTCATGCTTTATTGTACCCCAACCCATATTTACCTCCACCAAAATCCCTGTTATGCTTGAGTGCATGGCAGTCTCCTCTGCCAACACCTGACACACAAGTACACTTTCAGAATACACTGGTCCTCCTTGTACACTGGGAACACATCCAAGGCCTAGAGTAGATGTCTGTAAAGTACTGAATCCATTAAATAATGTTTTTTCCAGTCTGATAACCCAGACAGCCATTACGAGATTAACAGGTAGAAAGCATATACTTCATGGATACTCACGATAAAAAGATAATTCACAGGATGCCAGAACTAGATTTCATGATGTTCTGAATGACATGCAGTTTAAAACTTAGCCACTGTTTGCTTCTAGAATCTTCCCTGTAACTTTCTTTTGACTACAATCAACACTAGGTACCTGAGACTATGGAGAGAAGAAATCTTAATGAGGGGGTACTGCTGTATGTTCCAAGAATGGAACACAAATAAACTGCATGGAAGGGGGGCTCTGTTGTTTTATACACTGCTGTGTCTTTAGAACCTAAAACAGTGCCTGGTACATAGCAGAGAGTGCCCCAATATTTACTGAATTTGCAAGTGAATATAATAAATAGACACACACATTCTAAGCATTTATCACACGTGAATACTTTAGATTCTTGAGTGTCAAGCAGCCTCTGAATCTGTGTTGTTGTTTTTCCAACTGAGTGCAAGAGAATATTCATTCCCCTGAATGGCCAGATACTGGCTGAGCAACCGTCACATGCCTCTGGATTCCCCAGATGACTCACAGGAGAGCTTTGTTCGAGAGGAGTGGGGCAAAATGATGGTTGACAAAAATAACTGTGGGTCCTGGAAGGCGGCATCGAGTTCTACCGGTGACGGGAACAATAGAGGTGAATGTGAAGGTTTCTCCAAGGCGGGGTCAGATAGCTATCGTCCTAGCGTGGTGGGCTACAGCTGCTCACATGTTCAAAGGATTAGACAGGATAAGTGACATGAGATCGCCATTGTTCCTAAGCAGTCAGCTGCTCTTAGATGATGCTCTTAGATGTTCTTACATTTCTTATACGCTATGAAGGAAGCAGAAGGGAGGGTGTGTTGCGAAGGTGGTAATTCCATGTGTTTGTCTTTTTCCCTGTATAAAAGGCTTTCCCAGCAAGCATGGTACACACGCCTGTGATCCAGCACTCAGAAAACAACAGCTGAAGGCCCGCTACAGGCTGTGAGGCCAGCCTGGTCTACATAGTGAGTTCAAGGCCAGCCAGAGTGACACAGAAAATAACGCTCCCGCCCCCACCCAGACGCAGCTGTCCCAGACATATTTTCTTTCATTTGGTAATCATGCCCACCAGGACAGAAGGGCACCTTTACAGAAGAGACATACTCGAAGAATCTCAGACTTGTTTCCAGCGTCATTTCCTGTGTGGGAGCGCAGCCCGAATTCGCAGTGTATTAGTGTGAGTGTGATGTGCAAATTCTGGGCCCTGCCCAGATCTACCTGATCAAGCCAGGGTAGCCCAGGAGTCTGTTATATAAATTAGGTGGTCCAAGGACATACCCAACTTTGAGAACCCTTGGGTTCACAGGAAGCAAAGTACAAGCCTTGAGCGAGACCCTGGGGATGTCCAATCCTGTTCTTCACTGACGCCCTGGTCTTCAGAGCTGACATTTTCTCACAGGGCAATCCATTAAGTTATCTACATTTCCCTTCACACCTACAAAGCCCAGTGAGCTCTGTTATAGCCACATCTCCAGCTGCTTCTCATGCCTCTCCTCAAGCCATGTTGGGCCTTTTGTTCCTTAGACACGGCTTTTGCATGTGTTTCCTCTATCAGAAGTTACCATTGCTCCTTTCTACTGTAAGTCTTCCTTGGTTCTGGCGGGTCTGTTTATCCTCAGCATGACATCAACGCTCTCTGAAGTCACTTTGTTGACTAGGAAGTAAATGGCGGGTGAGCTGCCTTTTTTACCACTGTTGTCTCCAGAGCCAACCCTGGGGCTTAGCACACAACAGATCCTTGACAAACATTTACTCAATAAATAAACCATGAACAAGAGGAAACTTGCAGAAGGAAGGGGTGATTTCCTCCATTCCTGTGCAGTCTAGGCTCTCGGGAGGGAAGCAGGGGGGAGGGGTGGCTGGTTTTGCCTCCTCCGGGTCAGTGCAATCCTGTCCCATGACTGGCTGGTTTTTCTTAGCACCAAGCCCTCACACTCCATCCACGGAGCGTTTTGACGGGATTTCCTTAGTTTCAAAACCTGCGGGCTCTTATGTTGTGTCTGCACAGCACATTGTCTCTATGCACTCATCTGTTGGTGGATGCCTGAGATGTCCCTTTCCTTTGGCTGGTGTGAATAAACATGGGCTTGCAAAGGTCTAGGAGTACCTAGGAGTACAGGACGAGAAACCCAATAAGGGTACAGCTGTAAGTGTGGAGTGGGTACCGTGTTTTCAATCTTTCTGATAAATATCCAGAGCTGGGATTACCATGTCATATCTCTTCTTTCCCCTCCTCCTTTTTTACTTTATTTTATTTTTAAAATTTATTTATTTATTTTTATTTTTGAAACAGGGTTTCTCTGACTAGCTCTGGTTCTCCTGGAACTCACTTTGTAGCCCAGGCTGGCCTCAAACTCAGAGATCCTCCTGCCTCTACCTCCCAAGTGCTGTGATTAAAGGTGTGCTCCAGCACCTCCCTGCTGTCCATATCTGTTCTTAATTCGAGAAACTCCACAGTGTCTTCCCTAGTGGCCGCACCCCTTCCCAAACCTGCCAATGGTGTTCAAAGGTCCCACATCCTTGCCTCTCCCCGCTCTCCTTCCTCTGCTAGGGATGGGACTCAGCCTCTCATATGCTGAGCTGCACTCCCAGCTTCCCTTTCTTTATCTGTATCTTTTCGTGTTTATATGTGTGTGGTGTGGCCAAGGATGTGTGTGCATGTGGGTCAGGGGTTGATTGCTGTATTTACTCAGGTAGGGCCTCTCACTGAATCTGAAGCTTGTTGGATTGACTGGCTTATCATCTAGCCAGCTTGCTTTGGGGATCCGCTGTCTCTGCCTCCAAGGGCTGTGACTACAGTGGCCACCATACCTGCTGGCCTTTATGAGGGTCCTGGAAATCCAAATGCCGGTCCTCACCCTCACACAGCAAGTCCGTTATTGGCTGATGGCTCCGAGTCCTCTGCATTTTTAATGGCGGCTGTGCCAGGAAGTGTAGAGCAGCATTTCATTGTGGTTTTGACTTGAATTCCCCTAATGAGAAGTGATGTTGAACCTTGCAGATAGGAGAGCCTCTGTCTGTCTCTGTTCCCCTCTCTCTCCCTCTCCCTCCCTCTCTTTCTCTCTGTCTTTCTTGTGTGTGCACATGTGTGTGCGTGCATGTGGAAACCAGAGGTACGGACTGAGAGTTGTCCTCCGTCACTCTACACCTTATTTATTTCTCTGAGACAGTGTCTTTCACTGAACCTCAAGCTTGCTGATTTGTCTTGACTGATGGGCTAGAGAGCCCAGCAGAATCGATCCTCCTGACTCGCCTCCTGGTTCCGGGATTACAGATGGACACTGCCCTGCCACCACAACCCTGCACCCACTTAAAAACAAACCTGTGAGTGCTGGAGGTGGAACCCAGACCCTCGTACTTGTACAGTAAGCACGTCACCAATGTTGCCCCCCCCCCCCCCCCATGCTCGTCCGCTTGTATTTCTTCTTTGGAGAAGAAATGTTTATTCAAGTCCTTTGGTCACTTTAATTTTCTTTGCTTTTTTTTTTTTTTTTTCCAGACAGGGTTTCACTATGTTGCTGCGGCTGGCCTGAAATTCATGCGGTATATCAAGTTTGCCTCTGCCTCTCAAGAGACCCAGCTGCCTCCTGAGTGCTCGGACTATGGTGTGCATGATTCCTCCTGGCCCTTTACTATTATTGTTTTAACTTTATTTTCTTTCTTCTTTCCTTTCTTTTTTTTTTTGGAGCTGAGTATCAAACCACAGGCTTTGCGCTTGCTAGGAAAGCACTCTACCACTGAGCTAAATCCCCAACCCCTTAACTTTATTTTCATGTGATTTATTTTACTTTATGTTTATTGGTGTTATGCCTGTATGTGTGTACATATCTGATGGCTGTGGACATCCAAAGAGGGTGTCTGATCCCTCGGAACTGTGAATTGCCAACTGCCCTGTGGGGACTGGGAATCGAACCCAGGTCCTCTGGAAGAGCAGCCAGTGCTCTTACCTGCTTGAGCCGCCTCTCCAACCCTAGCTTTGTCCATTTAAAAATGAATTGTTTTTTCTGACCATTACATATTCTGTGTGGCATTAAATTCTGTCATTTATAAAGTATTGTATTTGGGGGAAGCCCTGGGCACACACAATCTCATTCTGTTCTTACTGTAACCTTGAGATATAGGTACAACCCAAATTCACATCACAGAACAAATACCAAGGCCTGGGCAGGTCAGATCACATCCCCATGGTCACCCTGCTGGTAAATGATGGAGCTGGAGTTAGACAAGGGACCTGGGGAGGCTGGAGAACATCCTGTCGGCATCTCTGCCATAGCTGTTTATGGTAGGAAGAGAACAGCTGGGAGGCAGGGGCCAACATCTGCTAGTTCCATCCCTGCTTCAGCCAGCTAGGGGGCTGTGCCCAACCCCATCTCTCTCTTTCTCGCTCTCTCAAAACTGAACCTTTTACTATAAGAAATTGTTTGCTCAGGTGTGGGAAGACCCAGAGGCAAACGTGCCATGCCAAGTAACCACAGTGGGAGAACAGTAAGGAGCTGTGAGAATGAACGGAAGGAGTTGCCAGAACTCAGAGGGGGCCTGCAGAGTGAAGGTCGTCTGGTGATTCAGAGGAGCAGAGGGTCCTCTATGTCACCTGTGCTGCAGAGTCCTCTGAGCAGGTGGAGTCTGGAAACTTTGGCCCTGTCCACTCACTCACTGTACCTGGCCTCGGAGACACTGTTGACAGTCAGAGTAGTGTACACATGGAGAAATGCTTTGAAGCCGGGCATGGTGGTACATGCCTTTAATCCAGCACTCAGGAGGCAGAGGCAGGTGGATCTCTGTGAGTTCGAGGTCAGCCTGGTCTACAAAGTGAGCTCCAGGACAGCCAGGGCTACACAGAGAAACCCTGTCTCCGGGGGTGGTGGGTGGGGGTGGGTTGTATGCTGCCACACCCAGATGCCCAGTAGTCTTGAGGAGACAGATGAACAAGGTGGGGGTCACGGAGCATGTAAAGGGGGATTGTCAGCTCTGCCACAGTGGCCAGCAAAGCTGCAGGTAAGTTCAGTTCAGAATGTCTGCTCAGCGCCACATCATTCCCTTCCCAAGAGCCTCCTCTGCTTCGTCTTTCACACTGGTATTGTCCTAATTGTACCTCAGGGAACAACCCTTCGGCATCATAGAGGCCTCCATTGATATGAGCTGCTCTCCCGAGAATCCAGAAGCATCCTTAAAGAGGAAGTAGGGACACTTTTGTTGAGACTGCCCTGGACAGTGCGAGGTGGGGTGGGGTGGGGTGGGGTGGTTGGGGGTTGGGGGGTTTGGGAGGTGGGGTGGGAGTTGGGGGGTTGGGGGGTGGAGGATTTGCTAGGCATCCCTCTCCTGCCATCTGCTGGATGGATAAGAGGATTATGAACAGACCCACAGGGCTGGATGCCCAGGAGAAAGCAGTGTTTTCAGGGGAGGAAAGAGGAAGGCAGTAAATGTAGCACCACGATGTGCTGAGGCCTAATCCTGGGCAACGTGCTTCAGCTACCTAATCAGTATTACACAGGAATCTGTGAGTTTTGGCATCTGCAAGAACTATGTCACTGTTCTCCAACTCTGTTACCAACTGCAAATGCCATCAGAGGCTGGCCTTCGGAAATGTGAAAGTCCAGAATTCACAGACATTCATTAGACGCACCAGGGACAAAGCATTTAAATGGAAAATTCTAGAAATAAGCAGTGTTTGGTTGTGCTCCTTCCTGGATATTATGATAAATTTGAATTTGGCTCTGTCTGCTCTCTCCCACCCAGGACATGAACTATCCCTTTGTCCAGTGTATCTGTGTGAGCATATGCTAGTAGCCATCTCCATTGTCAGAGTGACTGCCGTGGTCTACATGCTTGTGTTCCAGCTGCCTCTGTTTCCCTCAACAATGTCCTCAAAGTGCAACACTAGGGTGGCTGGCTATTTTGTTATAGTCCATCTGTCTTGTTGTTAGTCTCTTTCTGGGTCTAATTTGTAAACTAAACCGTGTGCTAAGTGTGTGTAGAAAAAAGCACAGTGTAGCCAGGGTTTGCTACTATCTTCTGTTTTGAACATCCACTGTGGGTCTTGGACGGTAGCCCCCTTGGAAGGAGGGGGACAACCATACTCATGAAGAATGGGTTCTTGCTGACTTGTGACATTACAGAGGAGGTGACTGCAAAGCCCCGCTCTGGAAATGTGTCCTCTGTCCTGTGGAGATCGAGAGGGAAGATGTGTCTGGAATCATGGTTTCAGAGGTGTCAACCCATGGTCAGTTCACTCTGTTGCTTCTGGGCCTTCGGTGAATGTTGTGAGGACTTTCCCTGGCAAGATATAGACAAACACTTTCTTACCTGAGACAAGGCACCAATGACCACCCAAAGGGATGGCTCTATCCAGGTCTTCCTCAGTGAGTCATTGCGTTTGTTTGGCCTATAGAATCATGGGTGAGAAGTTACTAACAAGAGTGTGGGTGACTCCCAAACAGCTATATTACTGAAACCTCTCATCCTGGCGTGGATAATGACTTCCTCATAGCCGCACAGACAGGGTCTTCCCGAGACTAGTGCAGCTATGAGCAGTGCAGAATCTCAGATGGGTGTCCCGTGACACCTCCTCATCTGGTTATATGAGGGAAGGGAACGGGCCTGTTCCTGAGGGCCTCCTGTGAGTGAGTGGTCACAGCTGCTCCAGTGGAGACAGTAATAACTGTTATGGTCAGAGGAAATCATCCCGCAGCAGGACAGAGCAAAGCTTCTTACCTCCCAGAAGCCAGCAAAAAGAAAATCAGGGAAGGGCTGGCCTCCCAATATCCCCTTCAAGGACAGGCCTCAAGTGACCTAATTTCCTCTCACTTGGCGCTACCTTTTAAAGGCCCCAGCACTTCCTAATAACACCACATACTGGTACCAACACATGAGCCTTTGGGGACACTTCAGATCTGAACTATAGCATCTACTGAAACCCCACCATCAAACAGTGACTCCCTGCTCTTCTCCTTCCCTAGCCTCTGGTAATTATTTTTATTTCTGTTTCTGTAATTTGACTCCTCAGTGTACCTCATTTATCCTTTTGTGATTAGCTTATTTCAGTTAGCACAATATCATTAAAGTTTATGGATCAGAATTGTGGTGATATTTGTGGGGCAGCAGTGAGGGCACACACCTTTAATTCCAGCACTCAGGAGGCAGAGCTCCATTTGGATCTCTGTGAGTTCAAAGCTACACTGGGCTACATGAGATTGATCCAGTCTAGGAGAGAAACAGCCAGGCAGTGGTGGCACACACCTTTAACTGCAGTATTTGGGAAGCACACACGCCTTTAATCCCAGTACTAGGAAGTTTGAGATAGGAAGTGAAATGGCTGGGTGGAGAAAGGCATATAAAGTGTGAGACAGGAACTAGGGCTTTTCAGCTGAGGACTCAGAGGTATTCAGTCTGAGGATTCATGGGGGACAGGATTGACTGAGGAGTTGGTGAGGTGAGAACTGGCTGTGGCTTGTTCCTTTGTTTCCTCTGATCTTTCAGCATTTACCCCAATATCTGGTTCCGGGTCATATTAGATATCATTTCATGTCAGGGTCATATTAGATGGTGTATTAGTATTTTTGTTACCATGACAAATAACTTACAGAAATAATTTAAGACAGGAAAGATTTATTTTGGGTCATTTCCAGAGGTTTTAATCCATGGTCTGCTGGCTCCAGTAGTTCCCACTATCGTTCAATACTATCATTAATTTCTAAGTTAGTGGGTTAGATGTCCAATCTTTTAATATGGCAGTATGTGTTGGGCTATATTTATAGCTATCCTGGGATGCAGCCTGAGAATCACAGGTTGACACTTTGGGTTCACCCATGGAAAAATCAGAGCCTTCATGATATAATTGCCTCCCCAGAGCCCATCAACTGACAGCCACACATTTAATACATTTGTTTTTTTGGAAGGCATTTCACATCCAAATCACTATGTGTGATAAATCTATATTTGATCTTTTTAGGACCTGCGTACTATTCCAGATGACAACTTTACATATGCCATTTCATTTAATACTCATGGAACTTCTGAGAGGAAGGACCGTTGTTCTGTTCTGTTCTGTTCTGTTCTTTTCTTTCTTCTTTTATTTATTTTTTTGTTTGGTTTGGTTTTCAAGACAGGGTTTCTCTGTGTAACACACCTGGCTGTCATGGAACTCACTCTGTAGACCAGGCTGGCCCTGAACTCACAGAGATCCACCTGCCTCTGCCTCCCGAGTGCTGGGATTAAAGGCGTGCGCCGCCGCCGCCGCCGCCGCCGCCGCCGCCGCCCGGCTCGTTGTTTATGTCTTAATAGATGAGGAAATATGAATCAGAGGGAGTTAGCTCCCGTGGCCAGAGGGCCACAGTGAGAAAGCAAGAACAAACTTGGTCCCCATCTCAAGGTGCCTGTAATGGCTTGGGGGTCACCAGGGGTTCAGTGAAGGAGCTGGGACTGCAGGTGCTGGTGAGTGAGAAAATGGTGAAGCTACTGTGGAAAACGAGCGGCAGCCCCTCCGTTGAGGGTAGAGTTGCCATCTGCCCCAGCAACTTCATTCCTAGGCATTGGCACCCCTCCCCATATGAAAACACAAACTCTAAAACCCAACAAAACAAAGTGAACTTTCATAACAGTACAAGTCACAACGGTCAAAGGGCAGAAGCAGCCCAGAAGCTCCAGGATGGATGGGCAGAGTGTGGCACATCCGCATGGTGGATGGCACTCAGCAGTAAAAAGGAAGGAGGAGCCAGCGTGTGTTGCACTGGGGGTGAACCCCCAAAATGACAATTCAAAGAAGCTGCCACAAGAGGCCTTTCTGTGTGATTCCCTTCACATGAAGTAGCCAGAAGGGCTAAACCCACAGACAGAGGCAGATCAATGGCCAGCAGGAGCCGGAGAATGGAGGGCTGGGGACACTGGTGTGATGAGGGAATGACAGTGTGGAACTAGATGGTGGGGAGGGTTGTCAACAGCGTGAATGTTCTGGAACCTCTGCATGGCATTCTTAAGACGAAGACACGCACGTACAGAAACAATTACTATTTTTGGTTGTTTTGTGTTTAAAGATAGGGTCTCATTCTGCCCATCAGGTTGGCCTAGAACTTACAGTAATCCTCTGCCCCAGCTTCCCAAGCGCTGTGGTTACAGATACGAGCTACCAACCGGCTTCTTTTTCCTTTAAAGTTTTTTTTTTTTTGGTTAGCATATAAAATAATGAGTTTCATTATGAATCATTACAGGCTTCTGGCAGGAATGTCACCTGAAAACTGTTATCAGAATATATCAGAATGACTAAAACTGAGTGAGCCATTTCTTCATTCTGTTTGAATGATTTTTGAATATAATTTTGATTAGAGTATTTCACACATTCCAAAGCCTGCAGAAAATACAACACCTACATGCCTGTCGAACCTATCAGTAGAGGTTAACATTTTGTCATATTTACTTCTGATTTCTCTACTTAAACAGTCAAGTATTACAAATACAGGCTTAGACACACACACACACACACACACACACACACACACACACACACACACGCTAAAAATAGTCTATCTAGTAGCCAAGAGTTGGGGGCAGTCTCAGCATCTACCACTGGGAGCCCCATTAACTAAGTCATGAAGCCTGTATCCCATACCATTAAAATGGATTTTCTTAAACGGCATTAGGGCTGCTGAGGGTGAGAAGGCATGTGTAGTGTAATTGCTACAGGTTTTTCATCTGTTTGCTTCCCAGTTTCACTAGTGATTACACTGGGGTGGTGGGGTGTTATAAGAAAGACCCACAAACCGGTGGTTTAAAACAACGCAAATGTGGGGCTGGAGAGATGGCTCAGAGGTTAAGAGCACTGACTGCTCTTCCAGAGGTCCTGAGTTCAATTCCCAGCAACCACATGGTGGCTCACAACCATCTGTAATGAGATCTGGCACCCTCTTCTGTATACATAATAAGTAAATAAATTAAAAACAAAACAAAACAAAAACAACGCAAATGTATTCTCCCATAGTAACAATGTCAGCAGGGCTCTGAGGGACATCTCTTCCCTGCTCTCTCCAGCTTCTGGTGGTTGCCACTGGACCTGGGTGTTGCTTAGTTGGCACAGCACTCTGACCTCTGCTTTCCTGTGTGATCTTATGGTATCTCTGTTCCCATCCTCCTGATCTTGAGATGACAGCCACTGGATAAGGGCTTACTCGAACTTGAATCAAGGAAGAAACCCATTTTAACCATTACATCTGCAAAGCTCCTATTTCTCTTTTTGATTTTTTTTTTTGTTTGTTTGTTTTTGAGACAGGGTTTCTTTGTGTAGCCCTGGCTGTCCTGGAACTTGTTCTGTAGACCAGGCTAACGTTGAACTCATAGAGATCCACCTGCCCCTGCCATCTGAGCGTTGGGACCAAAGGTGTGCACCACCACCGCCTGACCTTTATTTTTTAATTATCTTAGAAGATAGCAGATTTCCTTATTGCTTTTTCATATAAACTTAGCTTTGGTTGGCCCTCACCCTTCCTACTTCCGGTATTGACCCTTCTACCTGTATATGATGTGTTCTATCAGCCCCCCAAAGCTGCCTTTCCTCCCCCTCTTGAACACCTTTCCGATTTTCTGCCATTACAAACACCCATTTTCATATAGATACTTATGAAAATGAGAAGCTAGGGTGGGTGGTGGTGGCGCACACCTTTAATCCCAGCACTCGGGTGACAGAAGCCAGCAGATCTCTGAGTCCGAGGCCAGCCTGGGCTACAGAGTGAGTTCCAAAACAGACAGAGATACACACAGAGAAACACTGTCTTGACACCCCCAACCCCCCAAAAAAGAAAAGCTAGGTTTGTGTATGAGAAGATGTGATGTTTATCTTTCTAGGTCTGGGTTATCTCACTTAATATTTTCCGGTTCCATGCATTGTACTGTAAGTGTCATAATCTTATTTTTCTTTATGGCTGAAATAAAATCCATGGTGAGTGTGTCCCATGTTTTCACTGTCCGTTCATCTGTTGATGGACACCCAGGCCCATTTCATTTCCGTGATATTGTGACCAGAGCAGGGGTATAATAGCTGGGTCACACAGCAGTCCTATTCTAGTATTTTGTGGCTACATTCCTTCTAGGATAAAGGTTCCCTTCCCAGCATCCTTCTAGCATTATTGTCGTCTCGATGAGGGAGAGACACTCTTACAGGGGTGAGACGGAATTCCAAATAGTTTTCATTTGAGTCTCCCTGATGGCTACAGATGTTGAACACTTAATAAAATACGTTGTGGAATATTACTTTGACTAGGCAAAGATGTGTTACATTTGTTTATGCTGCATTTGTTTAACTGTGTAAAGATTGATTTGTTGATCCAATAAAAATCGGACCAGCCAATAGCTAGGCAGTAGAGGGGTAGGCAGGGCTGATGGGCAGAGTGAATAAGTAGGAGGAGGAATCTAGGCAGGAAAGAGGAGAAAGAGGGAGGAAAAGGAGTTCCCTGGGGCCAGCCGGCCAGACACGGAGTAAGATGTACAGGATGAAAGAGAGGTGAAAAGCCTTGAGGCAAAATGCAGCCGAAGAGAAACAGGTTAAATTAAGTTCTAAGAGCCGGGCAGTGGTGGTGCACGCCTTTAACCCCAGCACTCGGGAGGCAGAGGCAGGCAGATCTCTGTGAGTTCGAGGCCAGCCTGGTCTTCATCGAGAATTCCAGGAAAGGCGCAAAGCTACACAGAGAAACCCTGTCTCGAAAAACAAAACAAAACAAACAAACAAACAAAAATTAAGTTATAAGAGCTAGTGGGACAAGCATGGGATAAGGCTGAGCATTCATAACTAATGGTAAGTCTCCATGTCATGATTTGGGAGCTGGTTGGTACAGGGTTTCTCTGTGTAGTTTTGGTGCCTGTCCTGGGTCTTGCTCTGTAGACCAGGCTGGCCTTGAACTCAGATATCCACCTGGCTCTGCCTCCCGAGTGGTGGGATTAAAGGCGTGCACCACCATCACCTGGCTAGTTTTCCTTCTTTTAGATTGAAAAAAAAATCTAATTCTATGCATGTGAGTGAAGTTTCTTGCAGAGGTCAGAGGACATCTGATCCCCTGGAGTTGGAGTTAAGGGTGCTTGTGAGCTGCCCAAGTGAGCTGTGGGTGCTACAAGTAAACTCGGGTCCTTTACAAAAGCAGTAAGTACTCTGTGCCAGTGGGTGTCTCCAGCTGTAGCCGCTTAGTTTTTCTGAGTTATTTGATGTTCTGGATAGTAATCTTTTGTTGAACGTGTAGCGAGCAGATTGTTCTCCTATTCTGTAGGCTGTGTCTTACTTGATTAACGGTCTCCTTTGGCATACAGACTCTGTTTAATCTTACGAGGCCCCATTTATCAACTGTTGGCCTTCTTTCCCGATCAACTGCAGTCCTGTTCAGGGAGTCCTTACCTATGCTGACATCTGAAGTGTTTTATTTACTTTTTACTCCAATGGTTTCCGAGTTTCAAGTCTTCTGTAAAAGTTTTGGATCGATTTTTGTCTAGGGTGAGAGGTAAGACTCTGGTTTCATTCTTCTACATGTCGATACCTGGGTTTCCCAGCACCATACATTTTCCCCCAGTGAGCATTTCAGACCTATATGGTGGCTGTCCTGTTAATCAGCCTGTCTGTCATTGTGCCCGCACCGTGTGTTTGGTTACTAGGGCTCCACACAACCTGAAATTAGGTGTGGTGACACGTCCAGCCCACCCCCCCTTGCCTCCAGGTTACTCTAGCTAGCCAAGGTTTTTTGTGCTTCTAAATGAAGTCTAAGATTTTTTTGGGGGGGGGGAAGGGAAAGAACAAGATTGGAATTTTGATTAGGAGTGTGTTGACCTATGGATTGCTGTAGGTAAGAGACATTTTCACAATACTATTTCTTGTGATCCACGAGCATGGGAAGTCTTTCCACCCTTTAGTGTATTCTTCAATGTCTCTTTTGTTTTAAAGTTCTCATTACTGAGGTCTTCTATTTCCTTTGTTACGTTTACTTCAAAGTTATGAATGGGATTGTTTCTATGATTTCGTCCTCAGCATATCTATTATTAGTTTGCAGGAAGGTTACTGACTCTCCTGTGCTAATTGTATGTCCTACTACTTGGCTGAAAGTGTTTATCAATATCAAGGGTTTTTTAGTGGAGTCTTTCTCATTTTAGGTATAGAATCCTCTAATCTGTAAATAAGGATACTTGCTATCTGTAGCTTTTTAAAAAATTTTTTAATTTTCTTTTAAACCTGGTATGATCGGACACCTGACGGCCTGGGAATTGAACTCAGGTCCTCTGGAACATCAGTCAGTGCTCCTCACCTCTGAGCCATCTCTCTCTTCTATCTGTAGCCCTTTATCTTCTCTATCTTACTGTTCTAGCTAAGACTTCCAGTACTATATTGACTGAGAGCGCGGAAAGTGGACACCGTTGTCTTTTCTGTAGTGGAAATGCTCCCCCCAACACACTTAGTGTAAGTGTTGGCTGTGGGTTTATCATATATAGCCTTTACTGTCTTGAGAGATGTTTCCAGTGTCTTCAAGGATTTCATGAGGAAGGGATGTTGGATTTTGTCCAAAGCGTTTTCTGAATCCATTGAGATGGTCATGATATTTTTGCCTTTGAGTCCATTTATTCGGTGTTATACTTATCGCAGAGAATCACCCCTACATCTCTGGAATAAAGCCAATATGATCACGGTGAATGATCTCTTTGATGTATTCTTTAAAAAAATTACTTTAGGTTTACCAGTGTTTGCCTGCATGTATGTCTGTGTACCACATGCATGCCTGGTGTTCCCGGCAGCTGGAAGAGGGCATCGGATGTCCGGGACTGGAGTTATTTACTGGTGGATGTGAACTGCCGTGTAGGTACTGGGAATTGGATCGACTTTGAAAATAATCCGGGTGGGAAAGGTGACTGTGCAGGGCAGGTTGGCACGCCGAGGGGCACAGGCCTAAGGGACAGTTATACTGGGAAGCTTCAGCGTCTTTTCAGGTGAAAAACCGAGAGGTGCCTGCTCCGTGCGACTTGTTATCCAACGAAGAGCAGCAGGACGGTGTTTGCACTTCCTTCTGTGAAGGCGCGGGGAGGAAATCATAAAGTGGGCAGTGGCTAGCTGTGGGAGAGGAAGTGAACCGGACTGACTAGCGAGGCCTCAAGACGTCAGGGACGTTGCTCCCTCTAGCGGTAAAATCCAGACCGTCCTTGCCGTTTTGGGTGCCTGGCATTCCTCTGTGTCTCTTGTTTTGGTCTCAGTGCTCACGTTACTTTCTCTTCTGCTACATTGTCCTCCGGCTCTTCCAGTGAATTTGCGATTTCACGTAGCCCTCCCAGGCAATGCAGGATGACTTTGCAGGATGATCTCCAGATCCCCAGCGATCTCTCTTTCCCCACCACTTTTCCTTAAAACAAGAGTGCTTGCTTGGCTCTCATGAAACGCTCAATTCAATCCCCAGTGTAATTCTGGCTCTTGGATAAAACAAAACAACAAAACAAGAAGTTCCACATTTTCAAGTCCAGGAATTAGGATGTGGATGTGTTTGGGGGGTATTATTAATTCCAGAGCTGCCGCTCCTCCCCCTCCCCCTCTCCCCTTCCCCCTCCTCCCCCTCCTTCCCCTTCCCCTCCTCCCCTCCTTCCCCCCCTCCTCCCCCTCCTTCTCCTCCTCTTCTTTTCTGAGACAGGGTTTCTCTGTGTAGCCTTGGCTGTCCTGGAACTCACTCTGTAGACCAGGCTCGGCTTGAACTCACAGTGATCCACCTGCCTCTGCCTCCCAAATGCTGGAATTAAAGGGCTTCTTGGTGCACTCCTTTAATCCCAGCACTTGGGAGGCAGAGGCAGGCAGATCTCTGTGAGTTCAAGGCCAGGCTGGTCTACAGAGTGAGATCCAGGACAGGCACCAAAGCTACACAGAGAAACCCTGTCTTGGAAAAAAAATACCACCCAGAAAATTCTATGTGACCCTAGATACGTAGGTTTACAAACCATGTACACAGGGACTGAAGGGATAGGTGGACCCATGGTGAGGAGCACAGGCTACTCTTTCAGAGGACCCTGGGGCATTTCTCAACACTCACATGGTCTCTCACAACCTTCTATAACTTCAGGCAAGCTAGTGGCACACAAGCATATATGCAGGCAAAACACCCATACATATTTTTTAAAAATGCATAAAAATCAAACATTTACTGATAGTAGAGAAATAAAGGTGGAGAAATTAATTTTATAATAATCATTTGTTATACATGAGGTTTTATCATTTGCTAAAGATGGAAGCAAAATTTCATACTAACAGGATGGATGTGCTTATATATATTACACACAATATTAAATCTTAGTTGAATATTTGGTACTGCAGGACATAGAACATCTTCACCAGTTTTCAGAGTTGAATGACATTTAATTTTCTAACTGCTAGTGCTGAGAATGCTCCACATAAACATAGCACAAAATGGAAGACACATATTTAAGACCATTTCAGAAACTGTCAGAAATTCTGTCTCAAACCCAAGCTGGAATTCACAATTGTCAAATTCAAGTTTGAGCTCTGGTTAGAGGTCATTGCCAAACTGACACATTTAGAATCAACTGCGAAGGGAGTTCTTTGTTGTTGTTGTTTTTTATCCCTTTGTAGATCAGGCTGGCCTCAAACTCAGAGGTCTACCCTGCTTCTGCATGTAGTTAGTTAAGCATTTGGTTGGTTAAGCGTTCAGGCTTTGGAGCAACACAGTTCAGCTGAGAGCCATTGGGATGAGGACTCAGAAGCTTCCAGCCTGAGGAAAAAGGATCACCTGAGGAACTAGCAAGGTGAGATAGCTGTGGCTTGTTCTGCTTCTCTGATCTTCCAGCATTCACCCCAATAATCTGCCTCAGGTTTGATTTCATTAATAAGACCTTTTAAGTTTCCCATTATATGATGTGACTAGTATGTCGGGTTCCCCGTGGCCTTGACTTGCCTTAAGGACAAACCATATCCTAGCTTTGTGCCCAAATAGAGGTGGCTCAGTAGTTAAGAGCCCTTGTTGCTTTTTCGGAGAACTGGAGTTCAATTGCCCCATCCATGACAGATGGCTCATGACTGCCTGTAATTCCAGCTCCAGGGGATCTGATGCCCTCTTCTGGCCTCTGCAGGCACCTGCACACAGGTGCAAGGACACACAGACACACATAGACACAGACAACACACACACACACACACACACACACACACACACACACACACAACTATAGATCTTAGAAAAACAAACCCTTCCTCTATTCTATTGCTTTTACCAGGGTATTTTATTACAACAAAAGAAAGATGACATGTCAACAGGGATTTTAAAATCAAACATTTTAACACACTACAATCCAAGGAGACGCTAATTTGTTACATACTGAGGGAACAATGGTAGGAAAACACTCAGTCTTTGCTGTGATTAAACCATGTTTGTAGAAACCAGAAGAACTGAACACTTTGTATGTACATTAAGTCCATGTAATTCATAACATACAATAGTCCAAAATCTGAGCCAAGGTGTTTGAGTCTGTGTCTGTCTCTGCTGTGTGGCATGATGCACAATGCAAGCATGTTGTGTGTTCAGGACCAAGGTTGCAATGTGGTTGTGACATATGCCAGTGCTGTCAGAAATGCCTCTGGTTTGTTGCATGTTTGAATTTGAATTCATTTTTTTTTGATCACTGCATTCAGACCATTTTATTATTGCCAATTTTTCTTTTCACAACCTCTGCATTCAATTGCATGACTCCACCTGATACATCCTATAGGTTAAGAAGCTGGGGTTCAGTATACTATGCTGTGCACATGGTTGGTGTTATAATACCCAGAATGGAATTCCAGATAACTTTAAGATATATCAATTTAACTGTATGTTCCTAGTAGGGTTCTATAAGCACAGAAATAGGTTTTTGTTTGTTTGTTTGTTTGTTTTTTGTTTAAGACAGGGTTTCTCTGTAGTTTTGGTGCCTGTCCTGGATCTTGCTCTGTAGACCAGGCTGGACTCGAACTCACAGAGCTCCACCTGGCTTTGCATTCCAAGTGCTGGGATTAAAGGCATACACTGCCACTGCCTGGCTACCACAGAAATGGTTTTAAAAATATTTTAACTTAAAAGCTTTGCATTTATTTATTTGTTTGTTTGATTAGTGTGTGAGTGTGTGCACACACACACCATGTAGTTGAGTCACAGAGCATGGAGATAACAAGCTGGTACTGACCTGGAAATTTAAACTGACTGGCTAGCTTTCATAGCACTGGAAGGCACTATACATGCTACTGGAGGAGAAAAGTAATCATCAGTCTTACCCAGAAGAGGATCATTCGAGTTACATGCCCACTGGTACAATATCGACTTGAACATCATGGGAGTGCCCAGTCACTTCTGATTTAATCTAAATCCTGCTTCACAAGATGAAACCAAAGCCTGGCACCAATGTTGGGCTAAGAACCTATGACTAGACAGGTCCTAGGAAAGAACCTATTACTATTATTCTGCTAAATCGAAATAGTATTAAAGTGGTTCCTAATGAATTATCATTATACCCATAAATTAGTACATCTCTCAACCCTCATCAAAGAAACCTCTATTTGCAGTAGATGGTGATTAACACAGAGATCCATGACTGGCCACAGTGCAACAGGTAAGTGACTATGGAATTCTCAGCCCTAAGGGGACATCAATGGCACATCCACTCTTTGTGGAGGAGGGGATAGAAAGATGATAAGAGCCAGCAGCAGTGAACGAACAGGAAGTGAACGAACAGGAGGGAATGGTATCCTCCAGAAACAAGGCATGTGGGCCATGGAATGCATGTGGAGGTCAGAAGACAACTTGGAAAAGTCATTTCTCTGCTTCCACTGTGTGGGTGCCAGGGAGTGAACTCAGGTTGTCAGGCTCAGTGGCAAGTGCCTTTTTCTTCTCAGGTCTTGCTGGCCCTATTTTAACTTTTTAATAATGTTGCTAGTGATACGGTTAGTCTAGAATTTTTAAAAGCACACTGCTTGATAATGTAAATGACTAGTTATATTGGTATAATTAAGAATTTAGAGTTAGATGTGATGAGATGCCTGTAATTTGGCAACTGGGAAGCTAGGGTGTTGTAGAATATTTGTTTAAGATGGAATATGTGTTTAATGATGCAAAGATGGGTTGCATTCTTTTATATTGCATTTGTTTAACTGTGAAGCTGTGATACTTCGCTTGTCTAAAACACCTGATTGATCTAACAGAGAGCGGAATGTCTAATAGCTAGGCAGGAGAGGGATAGGTGGGGCTGGCGGTCAGAGAGAATAAAGAGAAGGAGAAAGCCGAGTGGCGGCCAAAGGCAGGTGGATCTCTGTGAGTTTGAGGCCAGCCTAGTCTCTAGAGAGCGATATCCAGGACAGGCACCAAAGCTACACAGAGAAACCCTGTCTCAAAAAACCAAAAAAGAGAGAGAGAGAGAGAGAGAGAGAGAGAGAGAGAGAGAGAGAGAGAGAAGAGAGAGGAGGAAGAAGAGGAGAGGAGGATTCCAAGGGCCAGCCACCCAGCCACCCAGCCACACAACCAGCCACAGAGTAAGAAGGAAAGAAAGGTATCTAGAATAGAGAAAGGTAGGAAGCCCAGAGACAAAAAGTAGATGGGATAATTTAAGAAAAGCTAGCTAGGGGCTGGAGAGATGGCTCAGGGGTTAAGAGCACTGACTACTCTTCCAGAGGTCCTGAGTTCAATTCCCAGCAACTACATGGTGGCTCACAACCACCTGTAATGAGATCTGGTGCCCTCTTCTGGCCTGCAGTCATACATGTTGTCTGTATACATAATATTAATAAATAAATAATCTTAAAAAAAAATCCCTGTTTTAACATTTGAAAAAAAAGCTAAGGCCAGACATTCATAGTAAGAATAAATTTCCATGTATTTATTTGGGAGCTGGGTGGTGGGCTTCCAGAGAGTAAAAAACAAAACAAAACAAAACAAAAAAATAATTACCCTGAGGCAGGAGGATTTCTGAGAATTCACAACCATCTTAGGCTATGTAGTGAGTCTGAGGTCAGTCTTGACTCAGAGTGAGACCTTAGCTCAAACAAACAACACACAAACAGACAGAATTTGCACTTCCAACATGGGAGACTACAGACCCAGATGGAAGACAGATGAGTTGAGGTAAACTGCTTTAGTCTGTCAGTATAAACTTCAGCTCTGTATTGGAACAGTCTAGAAATGCCATTGTTCACACACGATGCACTCCACCTCTACCTAGAGTATGTTCTTACTTAAAGGAACCAAAGAAATGCTTAAACTTAGGTGTGAGTCAGGAAGTGTGCAAGATGAACCTGATACACTTTTGTGATAACTTTAGAAAACAAAGTGTCAAATGTGGGAGCCTATTTTCGGGTTCCTAGTGGCTTTACTCAGCAGGTCTGCATGGAGAGGATGAGCCTGAGTGCAGGTGTCTGAGATGGTCTGCACTTGGCTGTGCTGGAGGGAGGAGGTCTTTTGCTCCACCCCCTTGGCATTTCTATAAATACCCTGGGGCAGAGATAGTCAGGGTCCTTTGGAATAGGTTCCAGGCCCTCTCAAGGCTATCCTGTATTTTCTATCTGTTTATCTCCACATTCCAAATTCTTCTATCTAATATTTCCTGCTGTTCTCCCTCAAGAAAACTCTGGGCAACTGTGGGGTTGGTGGGTAAATGTCCCATAGTCAAAGACAATCAAAGTTGTGTCAAAGGGCTCAGGAACCAACTTAAACATTTTCCAAGGGGGCTGGGGTGATGGCTCAGCAGTTAAAGTGTCTGCTGCACAAGTGTGACAACCTGAGTTTGGATCCTCGGAACCTGTGTAAAGCTGTGTGTGGTAACAGGAATCTGTAATCCCAGGCCTTACAGTGAGATGAGAAGTAGAGGCAGGAGACTCTCCGGAAGTTCTTAGGGACAGCTGGCTTCCATATGTATTGGTGAACAAGAGACCCTGTCTCAAACAAGGTGGAGAATGGAGACAAACAGTGGGGGTGTCATGCCCAGATCACAGGGAACCCCGAAGGACCACCACAGAGACCAAATCCCATATGTAAAAGCAAAGGGCCTTTATTCAAGCTCAAGCTTGGTCTCTCTGGCTGCCACAGCGGTGAGAGCAGAGAGCTCCGATCCTAGGTAGGGTGGGGTTTTTGTCATAGTAGAGGTTGGGGTGAGGGGACTTCCAGGGTTCAGGTCCCTGAATGACATTTGTCTAGGGGTGTCTGTAAAAGGGAAATAGGTGTGTGGTAGGCTCAGGGACATCTGGTGATCTTATCTAACCTTATCTGATGGTTGGAATATTTGGGATGTCAGGTTCTTCTCTTTAGATGCTGGATGTGTCTGCCAGCCAAGTGGAAACCTGTTGAGACAAGTTCAAACTAGGATAGAAGTTAAAATTTATGAACTTAGTCTTAGTGTTTGGGAAGGGTGGGAGACCCAAGACCAGGAGAGAGAAAAATACCATCCTCAGGTATAAACATGTGGGGAAAACTTAGGCTGTACTCAACTGGAGTCCTTTTGACCTCTGTGAAGTGAATCCAAGTTTTATGACTCTTTTAATCCTCTGAGGCCTATATGAATTTTTATCTTACATAATGACATAAATGTTTTAGATATATTAGTATTACCAATCTGTACTGAAATCCATATTGTAGACAAAGCAGGTAATGGGTGTCTGTAAAACAGCAGAAGTGGACTCATACCTTTGAATCCTAGCAAAAACTACAGATTTGGGTTAAAAGCATGTGTATTTTCCTTCTGTCCAGAGAGCCAGGTATAGATTGAGTAGAGATTTCTTTGGCCTGATGAGAAGTACTTTTAAGTTTATATTTAAATGACAACCAAAATAAATCTAAAATGTTGAGCTTGTGACTGAACAGTAAGTAGTCACTTCTCTACCAGCTTATCAGAACTCCATTAAATTTTAAACTCTGAACATTTTTTTCCCCCTGAGACAAGGTTTCTTTCTTTGTGTAGTTTTGGTGCCTGTCCTGGATTTTGCTCTGTAGCCCAGGCTGGTCTCAAACTCACAGAGATCCGCCTGCCTCTGCCTCCCAAGTGCTGGGATTAAAGGTGTGTGCACCACTGCTGCCCGGCAAGCTCTGAACTTTTATATCATAGAAGGGAAAAGCAATCTGAAACATTTCTCATAAACTAAGTCATTCATTGTAGACGATTTTCTAAACAGTCTTAGTAAATAAGAAACACAGAGCCAAATACAGAGGAAATAGCCAAAGAGATCAGAGCAATAGCCATGACTAGCTTTAGCTTCCCACCAGCAGTAGCTTCCCCAGAGGGAGTTTTTTCCTGCCTGACTTGTGTTTTTATTGCCTTGCTCTTCTGCCTTCTCATTGGCTCTAAGCCCAGCCACATGACTTCCTCATCACTGTCTGTCTATACAGACTTCCAGGTCTCTATGGTTGGTACTGGGATTAAAGGCTCTTGTCACCACACTTGGCTGTGTCCTTGACCACACAGAGACTCTGCTTGCCATGTTACCGTGTCTATTTGACCTCTGATCTCCAGGCAACTTTATTTATTAACATACAAGTAAAACATCACATTTCATCACACATAAAATATCGCTACATTTCCCCTTTTATTCTAATAAAAAGAAAAAAGTTATAAATAGTATAAGAAAAACTATATACAATAAATACTATAACTATATACAATATATACAAGCAATAAATACCCCAACAATGTCTAGTCTATTTGACATTGACATTTGACAAATTCAGAGAGAAAATATTCCATTATCTATCCTATTTTGGTAAGTCCAAAATGTACCTGAGTCACTTTTTGTCCTAACTTATATTACTAACATAGAACTATCTTACAATATCTTTCAAATTTATATACTTACACCTCTTTAGTGAGTTTCTTTTCTGAAATTCTTAAGGAAAACTATAACTACTAATTTTCAACTAACTATAACTATAACCATAATATCAATTCCCTCAGAGACCCAAGAAGGAAATAATATTACCTAATAAAACATGAAGTGCAAACAAGTGAATTCCAAAAACATGTGAATTGACAGAAACAGCCAGCTGCCTGGACAGTCACCCGAGGTTTCTCTGCAATGTTGAGGCATTGTCTTCAGCCTATAGTCTTAGCGTATCTGACAGACTCATATGTGAAATAGGATGCACACAAGGCCTACAGTTCAACCTCACATTTGGTGAGAGCAGTCCATGTACCAAAAACACCTGAATTCCACCAGTGTCCTGTCATGATTCAGGATTTTAAATTCTGGAAATTGTTGGTGTTTTTGGAATTCAGTGGTCCATTTTTCTTGGCTTGTGGGTGGCTTCATCTCTTTTATTAAGTGCCAGTCTACCATTGAGAGGTTAGATTCCATCAGCCTAGTTACTCTTTCACGAATAACTATTTCAGCTGCTATTCCACTGCACATCAGAAGCCATCGGTCCACTGCCTGTTCAGCTGCCTTCAAAG
The DNA here is from genome assembly GCF_903995425.1 of Onychomys torridus. Classification (NCBI taxonomy): domain Eukaryota; kingdom Metazoa; phylum Chordata; class Mammalia; order Rodentia; family Cricetidae; genus Onychomys; species Onychomys torridus. The sequence goes on from NC_050450.1 coordinate 50,915,013, forward strand.
AAAAGGGCACTGTACCTTTTCCGGATTGCAAAGGCCACTTCAGCGATGGTGCCAAATTGTCCTGGCCTCAGAGGACGCCTGTTGCTAAGGGCACAACCACACCTGTCTTGGCAAGAATCGGTAGTCCTTTGTTTCATGTCCTGTCTGTCCATTTTGTCTTGTTTGTCAGCAGTTGATTCAAGGACACTTTTTGTCCAGTGGCTAACATTTGCCACAATGAATATTAACTCAATAAGCAGTTTCTTCAGTGACCATCTTTTCTCTGAAGTAGATTGGTGCTGCTAGGAGCTGACATGTCTCATAGTCATAAAAAAAAGAAACCATTTCTAAGTTATTAAAACATTTTAAATGCCATATTCTGTAGATCTCTGAAGGGTTTGAAGATGACCTGTCTATCTAAAATATATCTGCTTGACCTTGAAAACATACCTAATATGACTACAAGTTCGATTGTAATGTCTAACTACTAACTTTCATTTCTTTATATTCTAATAGTTGGTAATAATAACATTCAAGGATTAGCAAATTGCGTTACATTGTTAAATGAACTGTATAAATACAATATCCTGAGCAAGATTAGAAATATATGTACAGCATTTTCTAACAATATCAATCTCAATATATATAATTTATATATAATATACAAAAATCCAATCCAATGTAAAGTATTTAAAGCTAGTAATTGTCTTTTAAAAGTAGATTCAATAATCTTTTTATCTATATCATATCTATACTTTTCAGAGTAGATTCAGTAATCTACCATCTATTCTATCATTTCTCTCTCTCTCTCTCTCTCTCTCTCTCTCTCTCTATATATATATATATATATATATATATATATATATATATACTTTTTTTTCAAACAAGAACCTTAAATCTAATCTCCTTTGCTTAGCCCTTTCTCTAACCATTAACAACAACTTGTAACCAACTCTCCTAAACAGTGAAAATTATCCCAAACCCAAAACTCATTGAAAGACCAAAAACCACCCACCCCACGCCACCTCTTTAGGAATGGGGGCATTGTGTTCTTAAAATTGCTTCCTGCTGGTTATGGGTGAAGGCATCTTTATTCTGAAAAGAAAAATGTTGGGTTAATCATCAAATTCTAGGAAAGGTAGCTTTATAATTTGTTGTCCAGTCTCTGTATAATGCCAAAGTTCAGGGCTTATCTCAAGTCATTGTTCAAGTAGTCTGTGAAACTGGATCATCTCAACTAGCCATCTCAAAATTGCTCTGAGCAGTTTGTAGTCCAAAGCTGATCTGCAGGTGATGTTTGTCAGCTTAGTGGTATTATTATTGTCCACGTGGAATCATTGTTGTGGGGCCCCATCTTTCTGGAGACTTTAAATTCGATGTTAGGCCCGCTGGTGATTTTCTGCAGAAAACTGATGGAGACTCAAACACAAAAACATGTAAAGGCAGCTAATTGAAGCCTTTTTTTCTAGAATTAGTTAGTACTCTATATGACCATCAATATCATAACAAAAGTTTAAAAAATATATTAATCTTATAAATTTTGATATAAAATTCATACTTTAGAATAGTCTATATATTTTTCTTCTTCTCCTGTCCCATATCAGAAGATAGCTCTTTCTTTTGGCATGATACAGAGAGTTTGCATTTTCCTTTTTTTTTTTTTTTTGGTTTTTTGAGACAGGGTTTCTCTGTAGCTTTGGAGGCTGTCCTGGAACTCGCTTTGTAGACCAGGCTGGCCTCGAACTCACAGAGATCCACCTGCCTCTGCCTCCCGAGTGCTGGGATTACAAGTGTGTGCCACCACCGCCTGGCTGCATTTTCTTTTTAACAACATGATTGGGTTTAAATAAGGAGAGAGCCATTCTCCAACTCCAAAGCCAGCTTTAATTTTTAATTAAACTGGGACTACAAGAAGACCATTTGTGTTAAGTGTCTTTAGAGAAGAACAGAAACAAACATTTAAGAAGACTTATGAAATTTTACGGATGATATACCAATAGGCCAATTTACTCATTTTCTTGGGACATTTTTTTCTAGATGATTTGTCCTTTTTCTTCAGATGTCTCATTTGTCCAGTGTTCTTCAGATTCCTTAGCCTTTATTCTCCTAAAAGACAAAAACAAAAAAACCTTTCCCCAAGAATAACTTTTGGCAAGTTATATCTGAGTAAAGAAAAGGCATGTGTTAATAGTATAAGTTAGTTTAAATTGGATGGTCATGCTGGTTGATGAACTATTACCTCTTCTAATTAAGAGGTCTCTCTTGTTCAAATTGAACCTTTATCAATTTTGATGATATCCACAGCTTATCTTCTCTTGTAGAAACAAAAGCAAAACCTTGTCCCCAATGTAACACATATCCTGGTTTCCATTCTGAGGTCAGCATATCCTTACAGTATATAGGCTGATTTAATTCTGTAGTTTTTTTCTATTATCCAATGTCTCTCTGCAGCTGTTGTTCCTTTCTCATTAGCATTGAGAAAATTCAAAGTTAATAGAGCATTGTGCAGTCTATTTCTGGGTTTTTTGTTACCCCTTTCTGTTTATTTAGCATATCCTTTAGAGTTTTGTTTGATCTTTCTATAACTGCTTGGCCTGTAGGATTATGTGGTATACCTGTAATAAGCTTTATATTGTAATAAGCAAAAATCTGTTTCATTTTACCAGAGACATGTGCTAGAGGATTGTCAGTTTTAATTTATGCAGGTATACCCATGATGGCCATAACTTCTAGCAAATATGTGATTACAGAATCAGCTTTTTCAGAACTCAAAGCAGCTGCCCATTGAAATCCTGAATAAGTATCAATGGTATGGTGTACATGTTTCAATTTTCCAAATTCAGCAAAGTGAAACACATCCATCTGCCAGATTTCATTCCTCTGAGTACCCTTTGGGTTACATCCTGCTGGTAATGGAGTCTGATTGTAAAAGGAACAAGTAGGACATTTCCTTACAATTTCCTTGGCTTGTTGCCAGGTTATGGAAAAATCCTTTTTTAAACCTTTAGTATTGTCATGATGGTTTTTTAAAATGAAATTCTGAGGCCTCTAGCACATTTCCTATTAATAATTTATCAGTCTCATCATTACCTTCTGCTAGAGGGCCTGGTAGACCCGCATGGGATTGGATGTGAGTTATATATAAGGGATGCTTCCTATTCCTGATTATATCTTGAAACTGAATAGTGAAGTTAATTTTGATTCATCATGGATAAATTCTGCAGTCTCAATATATAATACCACTCTTTCAGCATACTGAGAGTCAGTAACTATGTTGAGAGGTTCTGGAAAATCCATTAATAACAACAGAATAGAATACAATTCTGATTTTTGAACTGAATTGTAAGGACTTTGAACCACTTTACTTTAATTTTCTGATTAGTAACCTGTCTTTCCTTGTTTGTTTGCATCTGTATAAAATGTACAAGCTCCAGATATGGGTGTTTCCCATATGATGCAAGGCAAAATCCAATCAGTTCTCTTTATAAGATCAATTCTATTGCTTTGGGGATATTTGCTGTTAATTTCTCCAAAAATTACTGCAAGCTCTTCAATGTCCTCCTTAGTTAAAAGTATGACAATTTCTGCTGGGTCTATTCCTACTAATTGACAAAGTCTCAATTTTCCTTTTAAAATCAAATCAGAGATCTTTTCCATATAAGTTTTTAATTTGTTACTCTGTTTACTTGGTAGAAATATCCATTCCAATATAATATCTTCCCTCTGCATTAAAATTCCTCTAGGAGAATGCCTAGAGGATAAAATAACCAAAATGCAATCCAGCTTTGGATCAACATGAACCATGTGTCCTTCCTGTACTTTCTTTTCTACCAAGGCCAATTCTTTCTCAGCTTCAGGTGATAATTCTCTTGGACTATCTAAGTCCTTGTCACCTTCTAAGGTTTTGAACAAATTACTCAGTTCATCATTTTTTACCTCAGCAATAGTTTGTAGATGGGAAATGTCTCCAAATAATCTTTGAAAGTCATTAAGAGTCCGTAATTAATCTCTCCTAATTTGCACCTTTTGGGGTCTAATTTTTTGTAGCTCTATTTTATATCCTAAATAATTAATAGATTTCCTCTTTGTATCTTTTCAGGAGCAATTTGTAATCCCCAGCAAGGCAATATTTTCTTTACTTCTTCAAACATTCTTTCTAAAGTATCTGCATTTGAGTCAGCTAGTAAAATATCATCCATATAATGATAAATTATAGGTTTAGGAAATTTTTTTATGTATTACTTCCAATGGCTATTGTACAAAATATTGGCACAGGATTGGGCTATTTAACATTCCCTATGGGAAACCCTCCATTGATATCTCTCTTTCTCTTTTTTAAAAAGATTTATTTATTTATTATGTAGACAGAAGAGGGAGCCAGATCTCATTACAGATGGTTGTGAGCCACCATGTGGTTGCTGGGAATTGAACTCAGGACTTCTGGAAGAGTAGTCAGTGCTCTTAACCTCTGAGCCATCTCTCCAGCCCCCCATTGATCTCTCTCTCTCTCTCTTTTTTTTCTTTTTCTTTTTCTTTTTTTTTTTTTTTGGTTTTTCGAGACAGGGTTTCTCTGTAGCTTTGGAGGCTGTCCTGGAACTCGCTTTGTAGACCAGGCTGGCCTCGAACTCACAGAGATCCACCTGCCTCTGCCTCCCGAGTGCTGTCATTGATATCTCTTAACCGGTTAAGAATTATTATAGGTAGGCACCATGAAGACAAATCTTTCTCTGACTTTTTCCTGTAAGGATATTGCAAAGAAACAGGCTTTTAAATCAATAACTATGAGAGGCCATCCTTTAGGTAACAGAGTAGGCAAAGGAATTCCAGATTGTAGAGAGCCCATTGGCTGAATTACTTTGTTAATTGCTCTAAGGTCTGTTACCATTCTCCATTTACCATTTTTTTTTTTTTTTTTATAAATAACATATAAATAACAAATACAGGAGAATTCCAAGGGCTGGTTGATTCTTCAATATGCTGGGCATTTAACTGCTCTTGTACCAACTCTTCTAAAGCCTGGAGTTCCTCTGTTGTTAAAGGCCATTGCTGAATCCATACAGGCTTGTCCATTAACCATTTTAAAGGTAGAGCTGTTGGTGTCTTTGGAAGATCATCAGTTGTTGTGCCCTGTTCTTGTACAATCTGGATGTCTGGTGACCACTCATTAGAATAATACCTTCTAACATTTTTCTCAGAAACATGTGTTAGTTTATGATTTGTTTCTGAGGCTGGAGGGATGTTAATCTGAGTATTCCATTGTTGTAATAGATCACGGCCCCATAAGTTCATAGCTATGTTAGCCACATATGGCTTTAATTTTCCTCTCTGTCCTTCTGGACCTATACATTTGAGCCATCTTGTACTCCGTTTCACTTGAGATAATGTTCCAATCCTAACAGTTGAATGTTTACCTCCCGAAGAGGCCAAGTTGGATGTCAAAATTCTGGTGCAATTATTGTCACGGCTCTGTCTACTAAATAAGACAACAAAACATCATTTATTTGTATTGTTAATTTTGGTCTTTGTTCATTTATAGAAGTTTGCCAAAAATTTGCTTTATGGCTTCTCCTGATTTTTCTCTTCTCTTTGCCTCAGCTGTTCTATCACCCCAAGCAGCCTGGTTTATTCCAATGAGCATTTGGTTATTTAATTGTTCTGAGTAGGGGTTTCTTCTATGATGGTAGGAAAGGTCTGAACTGGATTTGCTGTGGGGGCCTGCCTGAGGCCCCTCTGGGAGTTTCCCAGGGACAGAGGCAAAGGATTACCTTGTCTGTCCCTTGTTGATCTACATTCATTGGTCCAGTGTTTACCCTTACCACACCTTCTGCATACTCCAGAAGGAAGGGGCATTCTGTTGCTGTTCCTGGAATAAACATTTTTTCTAGGGATGCCTTGTTTATATTCCATTTTCAAATGACCTTGCTTTTTACACCCAAGACATCTGACATTCCTCAAACCTTTTGAAATTGCTTCTCCTATCCACATATCATCATGATCATGAGATTCAACATTAGTTGTGTCCCTGATCCAATCCTCCAAGTGTGCAGATCTTGCCTTTAACAGCCTGATTATTCTTTTGCATGTTGCATTTGCGTTCTCAAAAGCCAAAGACTTGATTATTATCTGGCTAGCTTCTGAATTTGGGGCCATTCTATTTACTGCTGAAGACGGCCTTTGTAAGAAATCTGTGAAGGATTCTTTCAGGCCCTGTATAACTTTTGTGAATGACCCAATTTTCTTTCCTGCTTCCTCAATTCTGTCCCATGCATTCATGGCTGCCATGCAGCATAGAATTAAGGTTTGGTTATCATATAAACATTGTCTTTGTATTTCAGCATATTGGCCTTCTCCGAGAAGCTGATCCTGGGAAATTTCCACACCTCTAGCTCTCCATTGACTTTCTATGGTCTTAGCCTCATCTCTGTACCACATGCACCACTGCAGCTGTGCTCTGGGTTCCAGGACAGCAGTTACCAATTCTTTCCAAACAAGTTGACCAGGAGTTTAACATTTGCTTTACAAATGGGGAATGCATGCCATAAGATACTATTGCCTCCTTAAACCTTCTTAAATCTAACATTTCAACTGGAGTCCAATTAGTTTGTATACAACCTTGATCAGGTAGTTGCTGTACAGGTACCAGATAAATTAAGTTTGATTGTTTGAAAACAGGCTGTCTTTTGTAACCTTATAATCTAATCCTGAAATAATCTCCCCCTTAAATTCTTCTGTCTGAGTCTGAATTTCTCTACAATTTATTTTAACAGGTTTTTCTAAAGCTTTTATCTTGGCACTTAAATTGACTATCTTTTTTTTTTTTTTTTGGTTTTTCGATTAAATTGACTATCTTTTTAAATTGTAGAATAAGGATAAGTAAACAAATATGTATAATTGATGTTACATACATCCCATCAACATTAATCCTCTCATGTAATTGTTCCATTTTCAGACTGCCTAATATTTTATCAAACAAAGACCAGTTTTCTTCTATTGTAAAAATATTTCTCATTGTTTTAATGTGGGAAAAATTTTTCTCTTTTAAGTAATTTCTCCCTTTAAGATATCTGATATCTTAATTGACTTACCAAGTCTTCATAGAAACAGTAGAAGCCCCTGAGGGAATGGGAGCTTATCTAAATACTGACCTTTGGAAAGGGACTTTGTAGTTTTATCTCTGTTAAGTATGAGCCTTAAAAACAACAGTCTCTCAATTGAAGCTCCTTTTAGTATCAATATAAAACATTTATATGACTTAGTTTATCCAAATAGCTTAAGCTTAACAAATTTAGCAAAGACAAGAAGACTAGACCTACATTCTTAAGCCTGAATAGATCTTGAGTAAGGAGAAACATTCTCCAAGCCACTGATTTTCAATTTTCCCAATGCTTTGACCTTTCAAAATAGTTCCCCCATGTTGTGGTGACCCCCCCATTACAAAATTTTTCCCTTGCTGTTTCATAACTGCAGCTTTGCCATTGTTATGAATCTCAATGCAAATACCTGACATGTGGGTGGTCCTAGGCTACCCCTGTAAAAAGGTTTTTCAAACCCCACAGGGTTGAGACTCATGGAGTCAGAAGCTGTTCCAAGCCCTTTGCTGGACTGCTTAGGCCATTGTCTTGCTGCATCATAAGAAATGAAGATCCCAGTTTCTGGTTAGTATTTGGTTCCTATGTCTGTGACCCTAATTTTTAGCCATTTATTTATTTATTTTTAATTTTTATTTTTTTGGAAGACAAGTTTGTAATTATATTTATGTTCAGAAAACTTAGCAGTGTACATTTAGCCCAGTTTAGTGGCGAGGTCTTTGGCCTTTGCCTTTTCCAGCTTGGCAATCCAAGCCACAGATTTAGGACCCAGGACATGGCCGCCCCAGTGGCGGTGGATCTCGTCATATCTGTTGTTGTAATTGGTCCTAACAGCTTCCACCAGCTGAGCCAGAGCACCCTTGTCTTCCGAGTTAACCTGTGTGAAGGCAACAGTGGTGCATGTCTTCCTGTGGACCAGCCACCCTAGCCTGGCCTTTCTCTTGATGATGCAGCAGGGGACCCCCCATTTTTTGACACAGGGCAGGCAGGAAGACCACCAGCTCAATGGAGTCTACATTGTGAGCAATCATCACCAGCTGAGCCTTCTTGACTGTATTGACCCCTGCTCTAAGGACAGGTGGTCTCTGAGTTGGGACGTCCCCTTTGCCAGCAGCTTTCTTCTCAGCACAGGCCAACAGCCTTTGCTTCTCCTGCTTTGTCTCTGGCCTAAGGGAGTGGCACTGTTAGGAGGCATGGCCTTGTTGGAGTAGGCATGGCCTTGTTGGAGGAAGTGTGTCACTGTGGGGGCGGGCTTTGAGGTCTCATACATGTTCAAGTCTCTCACAGTGAGGTAGACCACTTCCTGTTGCCTGCACAAGATGTAGAATTCACAGCTACCTGTCCAGCACCATGTCTGCCTGCACATAGCCATGTCCCACCATGATGATAAAGGACTGAACCTTTGAACTGTAAGCCACCCAATTAAGTGTTTTCCTTTATCAGAGTTGCTGTGGTCATGGTGTCTCTTCACAGCAATAGAAACCTTAAATAAGACAAGTCTCTCATCCAGGAATCAGGTTGAAGCCTCTTGCCAGTGAGGAGCAAGAATTTCAGCATAAATAATAGCTGCTCGCTCTCTCTTCCCAGCCATGAACTTGCAAATTTCTAAGGCATCAGAAGTACTTGTACAGCCCTAGTGGCTTCTGAATGGTAACTTGAGTGCCACCAAACAGGTACATATGGCTAATGTTAAGACCAAAGCCACAGCTGGCTGAAGTCTGGCTAGCTAGCTTTCCTATGTCCTTGGCCAGGTCCACTCATTTTTGTGGGTACTGGGGACTTCAACCCTGGTCTGCAGCTTGGACCATCTCCCAAACTTCCCTCGCCCTCAATTCTATGTGTGTAAGTGTTTTGTCTGCATGCTGCTGTTTACCTCGTGTGCCTTGTCAACTCCCTCACCAGCTGGAGGCAGTAGGGGGGAGGGAGAGGGCATCTTTCCCTTGCTCCCACCACCACACCACAGATGAGGGAGGCAGTACCAGCTATGCCCCTCTCATGCCCTCAGAGCTGGCTTACCAGCACCACTGTCTACAGGGTCAACTCTACTGTGGTGCCCTGGCAAGGCCCGTTCTCCCAAGTGCTGCAGCTGGTAAGGGGGAAGGTCATGTCTCCCACCTGCTGCAGGTGGCGAGGGATGAGGGGAGGCATCTTTCCCTCACCACATGGCCCTGTGACCTGCACTCCCATTCTCATGCTCTCAGGTGCAGCTTGCCCATGCCCCTGTGAATAGCTCTATTGTGCTGCCTAGGTGAGGTGTAGGACCCTCTCTCCTGAGTGCTTCAGAGGCTGAGGGGCAGGACCAGTTCTCCTTAGTGTTGCAGCCAGTGAGGGGGCGGGGCCAACTCTGTAAGCCCCTATCCTCTTGGCCTTTGGTGGGATCTAGAGTCACAAACATCAACACAGACTGAGGCTGTATCAGGGCCATGAACTCAGACATGAGCCCAGCAGTCCAGGCCCATGGTCCTGTGTGGCAATCAAGCCACCCACCTCAGCCTGCTCCTCACCACTTTCACCCCTTCAGATACGCCTCTGTCCACAGGACATGAACCATTCTGTCTCTTCCTCTCTCTCTTTCATACACACCATACATTTCCTCACCATAATAGTTGTGCCGGGAGGCCCGTGTTTTCCCCTTGGAGTCTGGGGCAGACTGCCCAGGCCTTCGAGTGGGCCTCTGTGTACCGGTCAGTCCATCATTGAGTCCCTCGTTTCTTTCTGTGTGTCTGTAACTTGGACTCAGTCCCGACAGGAGTTCAGGCTTGTTCTGGAAAGCACACTGCAAGGTGATGTAAGCAACAAAGGGAGGCTTGTTGGAAGGACATGGGCGTCTCCTGGAACCCGTGTGGGTCTGACAGGACATGGAAACCCCCAGGAGCTGATGGCTTCTCGTCTCCTTCCAGTCTCAGTGCTGGGAAAGGGGTAGAAAGGACGAGACACAATCTACTGAACACTGCGGGTGATGAAGTCTCAGTGGTGATCCAAACGTGAGACGCGAAGGCTCAGAGGAAGAGTCAGGGGGAGCAATTCGATCCAGTCACCTACCAGAGACCCTGCCTCTGAGCATTGCCTCGCTGGGGTGAGGCTGGGAGCGCAGCAGCTCTTGGAGGACATTTAAGATCCAAACGCTTGGCTAACCTTTCAGGCTACTCATCCTGTTAGTGCCTCCAAAAAGGCCGACATGTCTTCAGCATGGCAAATGCATGTCACAAGGAGGCTATGTGACAGTTCAGCACCCACCAGGTAAACTGTGTGTCTATAGGAATAGTTGTTTGGGGCTGGGAGATGGCTCCATGGACAAAAGTGCTTCCTCTGAAATTGTGAGGACCTAATTTTCAATCCTCAGCATCCATAAAAAAAGTTAGGTGTGGCTGTGTGTGCCTGTGATCCCAGCACTGGGGGATAGAGATGAGCAGGCCCTGAGATCTCACTGGCCAGCCATTCCAGACTGAACAGTGAGCTTCTGGGTCAGTGAGAGACCCGGTCTCAAGGAAATAAGGTGAAACACAATAAAGGAAGGTACCTCCAAAAGTTCTCCTCTGGCCTCCACATGCACGCACGCGCGCGCACACACACACACACACACACACACACACACACACACACAGCCATAAAAAGGAACAGTTGTTCAGAACTCAGGAGGCTGAGGCAGAAAAAATTGCAGGGCAGAGGTAGCCTGGGTTATACGGTATATAGTGAGAACCTGTCTCAAGAAAACAAAGTTATGTAAGCTTTCAACTGTTTATGTCAGTGGTGATTATTGTAAATTTTGCAATGCATAGACAAATATTAGCAATGGAATGGTAGTAGAGCCATAGCTATAATTTTTATTAGATGCAAATGAAATTTTATCTGACTGTATAAAGAAGAATCACTTAAAAAGCACTATCAAGTTACTGATGAGAAGTAGTCAAGGCAACTTTAAAAAGAATAATAATAAAAAGGCCGGGTATTGTGGTGCATGCCTTTAATCCCAGCACTGAGGAGACAGAGGGAGGCAGATTTATGTGAGTTCGAGGCTAGCCTGGTCTACAGAGCAAGTTTCAGGACTACCCAGAGAAACCCTGTCTTGAGAAACACCAGCCAAGGTTGAGAGAAAAACGGTAAAGATCTAGATGGATGCTGCATTTAGTGTTTATTCCACACGGTCCTCCAGGCACCTGCTTCACCGGAAATTTAACGTCAACTCTCCACGGATGGTTTGTCCAAGAAAGTACCTCTCTATACTTTTAGATTCGGGTCTTAGCCACCTGTTTTGACCGACTCTTTGAACATGAGGCGAGGGTAGGTCTTAAGCAAAACTCACAGCGGATTCAGGGACTTTATCCCACAATAGCACAAGAGGACCTGGACAGAGGCAGCTATAGCGCCATAGGAGTGCTCCAGCAAGGGAAGGGTGTACCTGTGAGCGGTAGCCAGCAGGGGAAGGGTGTACCTGTGAGCGGTACTTGTTCTGAGGAGGAAGGTGGCCAAACCGTGGGAGGTGGGATGGATGGGAAGACTTCGTCCTGAAGAGAGTACACCCACGGGGCACATCATGCATGCTCAACCTAAAGCCTTGGCCTGGAAGATCCCGTCTCAGAGTGGTCCAATCGAAACTTCCAACTCCTTCTCCTGGCTACCGAGTTTCAACAAAACCTCTGCGTCTTTGCCAAGGGTATGCTCACTTCCACTGAAAAGCACGCCCCCATCCGAGGCCATTCCACTTCTCTCATCTCCACCTGCTCTTTCATTGGGTTCCCTTAAAACTGGGTAGGTGTGGGGCTTAGCCAGCTCGGGGCTGGGCATGAAGCCCTAGCCAAGCGAACAAGGTGGGGCTGTGTTTTTCGAAACTGTTGGGAGACCTAGAGCCTGCCCCTTAGTGGGGGAGGGACTTGTGGGCGGGGGAAGCCCAAAGACACTGGTCTAGGTGTGGCTCCCAGGAGGCTGGCTCTCAGATCCTCTTAAAAGCGGCTTTTCTCCCAAGTACCTGTAGAGGACCAGCCGAGATGGGCAAGTACACGATCCGGGTGGTCACTGGAGACTCGCTCCTGGCGGGCTCCAGCAACCTGGTGCAATTGTGGCTGGTGGGCGAGCACGGGGAAGCGGACCTCGGCAAACAGCTGCGACCCCTGCGGAGAGGGGTGAGTGCGGGGCAAAGGCTGAGCTCTCAGGGACCCTGGGATCTGGGACTCCGAAGGGGTCTGGGGTCTAGAGGAAGTCTGACCCCAGAGAAGGTGGGCCGGGGATGGTGTTAGGCGCAGGTGGACTGACTACGAGGAAAGCGGACAGTGAAAGGAGCCGGAGAGACGGGCTGGGCAGAAAGAGGGGCGAGGGTGGGACTCCGCTGGGGCGCGCAGCAGGTGCACAGGGAGCCTGGAGCACAACTGAGTTCCCTGCTCCTTCCTCACCGCCCTTGGTTCAGGTCTCTTTCTTGGGGTGCTTCTTAGAAGGGCAAGCGGAGCCACGCTTCTCTGGGGGCTCACTGACACCGCTGCCCTCACTGAGGACCCCAGACTTGCTGAGGAGCTGTGTCCTATCCCACAGAACACGGAGTTGGAGATCGACGTCCCCGTGCATCTAGGGCGTCTCCTGCTGGTAAAGTTGCGCAAACACAAAGGCCTATTGGATTCTGACTGGTTCTGCAAGTGGGTCACTGTGCAGGGCCCTGGGACCCAAGGAGAGGTCTATTTCCCCTGCTACAGTTGGGTGCAGAGCAACGAGACTATCTGCCTATCCGAGGGCACTGGTGAGGGCTATGGGGTGCCGCTGAAGGAAGCAGGAGGTGGTTGCGCGGGTTATGAAATAAATAAAAGGAAAAGATTACAGAGAGGAGGGTGAGGGGGGAAGAGAAAGGACGAGATTGAGGAGAAGGGAAGATGGAGAGACCCCTGGCCCAGAGCGATGTCCCGAGAGGATGCAAGCTCTTGTGTCCACCTCTCCCAGCCCTGAAGGTAAACGACGACACTCAGAGCCTGTTTAGGAAGTATCGAGAGCAGGAGATGGAGGACCGAAGGAAGGTGTACCGGTGAGTCCAAGAAAGCCTTTGATCGCCCTCCCGATCCCCCACCCCGCCCCCAAACCACGGCCTCATTCGGGACTGTGCATCCGTCCTCTCTAGGTGGGGCTCCTGGAAGGAGGGCTTAATCCTGCCCATAGCAGGGAGTACACAGTGGGACCTCCCCAGGAACCAGAGATTCATGGAAGACAAGGATTTAGATTTTTCCCTCGCTCTGGCCAAAGTGTGAGTACTTGGTGAGTTCGCGCAGTTTCGCCTCTTCAGCTGCAAGGTGAACTCTTGCCTGACCGTCTTGCATGCTGTTCTTTGCACAGGTTGAAGGATTTTGCCATTAAGGGGACTCTAGATTTCGTAAGTCGTGTACGAAACCTGGAAGATTACAAAAGAATATTCCCATGTGGAAAGACTGCTCTGGCCGGTCAGTTACCACAACTTCTCAAAGTCTCTACCCAGAATTCCAAGCCAGGGTCTGAAAGGAGAGGGGAGAGGGCAGAAGATGGTGGGCTAGAGGGAGGGCACATTTACCTCACCCTGTGTTCTCACTGATGCCCTCAGGGCGGGTCCGTGATTCCTGGAAGGAGGATGCTCTCTTTGGGTACCAGTTCCTCAATGGTGCGAACCCGATGCTCCTGAGGCGTTCTAAGAGCCTTCCAGGCCGGCTGGTGCTGCCTCCGGAGATGAAAGACTTAAAGAGCCAGCTGCAGAAGGCGCTCCAGGTGTGAGCTGCCTCTGCTTACCCCCTACCCTCCCACTCCCAACCCCCACCCCGGCCACTTTGTCTTCTACTCCCTCCCCTCCTTCCCTCCTCTCTTTCATGTGTATCTCCATCATCTATACCCACCTCCACCAGCATTTAGGGTTTCTTTTTTAAATCACTTTTTTTTAGGTTAACATACAAAGTGATTGGTTATGATCATCAGCACTTGGGGGTTCTCAACTTTGGTTCTATGTCATTCTTTTTTTTAAAGATTTATTTATTTATTTATTTATTTATTCATTCATTCATTTATTTATTAAGTATACAGTGTTCTGTCTGCATGTATCCCTGTAGGCCAGAAGAGGGCACCAGATTTCATTACAGATGGTTGTGAGCTGCCATGTGGTTGCTGGGAATTGAACTCAGGACCTCTGGAAGAGCAGCCAGTGCTCTTAACCACTGAGCCATCTCTCCAGCCCCCTATGTCATTCTTATGACCTATATAATCCTTTGTTTTAGGGTACTTTCCTATTCAGTGAGGGTTTAGTAGTAACCCCTGCCTCTTACCTATTAGATGTCAATAACACATCCTTTGTGACAAACCAAAAATAACTCTAGACGTTGCCAAATGTTTGAGGTGTAGGGAGGCACAGAGTTAGCTGTGGCAATGTCTAGAGTCATTTTTGGTTGTCCAGGCTCCAAACAGTACATCCAGCGCTTTAGTTCTGGGGAGATCTGTTGCTTTAAGTGAAGTTGCTGGGTGGTAGAGAGAGGACCCACTTTGGCAAGTGAAAGAAAAGCAGGTTCAGAACTGACTCCGGCATCTCTATCTCCCATGATCCCATCCCACAGGCTGGATCTCTGTTTGAAGCTGACTTCTCCCTGCTGGATGGAGTCAAGCCCAACATCATCATTTTTAAGCAGCAGTATGTGACAGCCCCTTTGGTCATGCTGAAGCTAGAGCCCGATGGAAGCCTCTTACCCATGCTCATTCAGGTACGAGAATCAACGCCTTCCCTAACGTTGACTCTCTTTTGGGATTTAGACACGCAGGTTCTCAGCTCCTCCTCTCTCTCTCCCTCTCTAGCTCCAGCCTCCCCGACATGGGTGCTCCCCACCTCTGCTCTTCCTGCCCTCAGATCCTCCCATGGCCTGGCTTCTGGCCAAGATCTGGGTTCGAAGCTCTGACTTCCAGCTGCACCAGTTACAGTCCCATCTGCTAAGGGGGCATCTAATGGCCGAGGTTATCTCTGTGGCCACAATGAGGAGCTTACCCAGCCTGCATCCCATATACAAGGTATTTCAGGCTGTCTGTCACTGTGCAGCTGCTGTCCACAGTTCCCACGTACAACCTCAGGAGGCCTCTCCTTGGGGGTCTGTTCTTCAGCATGTTAGGAGAGGCAGCCATCTTAGTCTCTGTGTGGATACATGAACACACACACACACACACACACACACGCACGCACGCACACGCACACGCACACGCACGCACGCACGCACGCACACGCATATGCACACACAGAGAAACCCTTCTATGGAAACCCTGAAGATACGCTCTTGCTGTGAGCTGGGGAAAGAATAAGAATAAGATTAGTTGCAATTCAGAGTGAGGAGGTTGTTCGAGTGGTAGGGAAGTGTGGGGACATTTCAGGAGTGATCCCTAGTGGTGAGGGAGGAAGGACTTTGGGCTATGCAGGACATTAAGCATTACTGAAATTGTAGAAAGTGATTACCCTTTGAGTAGGAGGAAGGGAAGTGGGAGAAGACAAGAAAGATAATTGCAGTGTTTGGAGAGCAGAGGCCGGAGCATGTTTTGACCACATGCTTATAGACATCTGTCTGAAAACACTGGAGAGCAAGGGGTTGAAGACATGGATTTCAGTTAGCAGGAAACAGAAGTGTCTGAGATCACTGTACTGGAGTAAGTTCTCTAGGGTTTAGACTTGGTGCCTCAGAAGCACTTTCAGTCTGGGACATAATTCTAGTGAGCCCCGCCCTCTGGAAAGTGAGAGGAGGAGGCAGAGCGGTGGAAGGGCAACAGAGGGGCATCCGCTGAGGTGGGGAAGGGGCAGAATGTGAGTCATGGCATCCAGGAGAAGCAAGTGTTTGGAGAGAGAGGCTGGTTATCAATTCCAAATACAGCTGGCGGTGAGCACAGCTGCAGAGGAGGGTCCATCCCAGATACAGCTGGGGGTCAGGTCAGCATAGCTGCAGAGGAGGGTCCATCCCAGATACAGCTGGGGGTCAGGTCAGCACAGTTGCAGAGCAGGGTCCATCCCAGATACAGCTGGGGGTCAGTTCAGCACAGCTGCAGAGCAGGGTCCATCCCAGATACAGCTGGGGGTCAGCACAGCTGCAGAGGAGGGTCCATCCCAGATACAGCTGGGGGTCAGGTCAGCTGCAGAGGAGGGTCCATCCAAGATACAGCTGGGGGTCAGCACAGCTGCAGAGGAGGGTCCATCCCAGATACAGCTGGGGGTCAGGTCAGCTGCAGAGGAGGGTCCATTCCAGATACAGCTGGGGGTCAGCACAGTTACAGAGGAGGGTACTTTGTCAATATGGACATCATTGGCTGATTTGTTGACAAGGACTATCTCGGGGAAGTAGAGATGCTGGCAGCCTGGTTGTGGGCTGAGCCGAACCTGCCAGTCAAGAGGTAGAGACTTCTCAGGAAGCTAGCTGAGAAGGAGAAATGAAAGATTAGGATCCTTCTGGGAAGGGAAGAGAGGTAGAATCAAGGAAGAGTTTTCTTCTACAAGACATTAAACACCCAGCGAAGGAGAGAGAGAGAGAGGGAGGCAGACACAGACAAAGAGAGACAGAGAATATGAGTCCTGGTCAAGACAAATGGGGGATGGGCTTATAGTGGAGGATGTTACTGGGTTCTGTGGTATGAGACTAATAATCGCTGGAATTATGACAGCGAACACAGGATTGTGCAAATAAGTAATGAAACCTTGAACCTTTGACCTTGGAGGCTTTTGGGAGGATATTTCACTCTCTCTCTTTACCCTGACCCAGTCCTCCAAAGGGAAAGACTGTCTCACATAAGCTTTCCCCTCCCTTCTCATCACCCAATGGATCCTGCCATTTCTGTTATTTGATTGTATCTCATTTCTTATCCCACAATCAGCTCCTTGTCCCCCACTTCCGCTACACCATGGAGATCAACATCCTGGCACGGAAGAGTCTTGTCTCTGAATGGGGAATTTTTGATCTGGTATGGAAAGGGATGTGTGAAGGGGGAGGAGTCTCTCAAGGGTATTTCCCCCCCATCCCCCCCATCCATTCTTCCTCCAAACTCTGCTTTTCGTACTGAAGGCCAGCCTTCACTTGCCTCATACTTGAATAGCCTGCTGGTTCCCATCTCCCTCACTGTTACCTGCCTTGGTTAACCCTGGTTTGTCCTCAGGTGGTGAGTACAGGGAGTGGAGGCCATGTGGACATTCTCCAGAGAGCCACGGCTTGTTTGACTTACCGTTCCTTTTGCCCTCCGGATGACTTGGCTGACCGTGGGCTCTTGGATGTGAAATCTTCTCTGTATGCCCAGGATGCCCTCAGGCTATGGGAAATCATCAGCCGGTGAGGATGACACAGAGGGAGAGAAGCGGGGGAGGCGGGGGAGCAGGTCTCAAAGGCCCTAGCCTGGCCCTGTGGCGGAGTGCCCTCTTCTCTGGGGAGCAGGTATGTGGAAAGGATGGTTGAGCTTTTCTACAAGAGTGACAGAGATGTGAAGGACGATCCAGAGCTGCAAGTGTGGTGCCGAGAGATCACTGAGATCGGACTGCAGGGCGGCCAGGAGCGGGGGTAAGGCATGGGGTCCTCCTGAGTTACCCTGCATCATTGCCCATGCATCTGTCAGCATCCCTCATCTGGTACCCTGAAACACTTCCCTGGTGTCTCCCGAGCCTCCAGAGGCCCTAACCATCACCCTTTTCTGCAGCTCCTTTGTCTTCTCCTCTCACGGGATTCGCTCTCCTCACACACCGGGGGCTTTCTCTGCAGCCAGAACTATCATCATCTTAGAGTCCCTTACTTTCCCAACCTCGAGCTGGAAGGCAGCTCCAAGGCCCATCCTACATGCATCAGTTTTCTTTATTTTTGTCTTGGGGGGTTATTTTCTCCTCTTCCTTTCATCCCTCCAAAGCCTCCCATATACCCCACCTTGTTCTCTTTCAAATTCATGGCCTCTTTTTTCATTATTTGTTGTTACATACATATATGTACACACACACACCATATATATATACACTCATATATGTATACACACACAAACATACACACACACACACACACACACACACACACACACACACACATTCTTTTGGCTTTTCAAGATAGGGTTTCTCTATGTAACAGCCCTGGCTGTCCTGGAACCCCAGCTGTAATACATTCTTAAATACATAAATACGTCCTGCTCAGTACATATAATGTTACTGTGTCTATATGTTTTCAGGGTCCCCCATTTGGTATTGGATGACCACTTGGGGTGCTCTTTCCTGTAGGAGATTGCTTCTCCAGCTCTCAGCTCTCCTTGGTGGCCTTTGTGCAGGCTTGAGGCCTCCTGGACGTCCCCTGTCCATGTTAGCACATCTATTGTTGTCCTTGTTCAGCTCATGGGTAGGCAGTCATATTGGTGAGACCTTATGGGTGTGGCTTCTGACATTCCTAGGACACCACCTCACAGCAAACTCCCTTATCCTCTGGCTCTTACCATCTCTCTGCCCCCTCTTTAGAAAGAACCCTGAGCCTTAGGTTTGGGAGCTGCTTTATTGATGTGTCCAATAGGGCTGGGCTCCACAACTCTGCATTTTGATTGGTTGTGATTTTCTGTAGTGGTCTCCATTACACATCAGTTTTTTTTTTTTTTTTTTTTTTTGAGGCAGAGTTTCTCTGTGTAGCTTTGCGCCTTTCCTGGAACTCGCTCTATAGACCAGGCTGGCCTCAAACTCACAAAGATCCGCCTGGCTCTGCCTCCCGAATGCTGGGATTAAAGGTGTGTGCCACCACTGCCCAGCACACTATTTGTAAACCATAGACTCTAGAGCCTGTGACCAGAACAAGGCCTTCATGTATCTCCAGACATTTTTGCGGCCTGAGCTCTGCCTCAGATGCTGATCTCAAATCTAACTCTCTTTATTTTTACCCAGGTTCCCCCTGTCCCTAGAGTCCCGGGCTCAGCTGTGCCGTTTCGTTACCATGTGCATTTTCACGTGCACTGCTCAGCATGCTTCCACCCATCTGGGTCAGGTAATCCACGTGATCACGTCCCCACGGGTTTCCGGGTTGTAGGAGATGGGGAGAAATGTCTGGGCAGTCAGCCTGAATTTCCGAGTGACCCTTCTATCTGCAGCTGGACTGGTATGCCTGGATCCCAAACGGCCCATGCACCATGCGGAAGCCCCCACCGACCTCCAAGGACGTGACAGAAAGGGACATAGTGAATGCACTGCCTACTCTCCAGCAGGCACGGATGCAGATGACATTTACCAAGTTCCTTGGCAGACGCCAGCCTGTCATGGTTAGACACTGATGCCTAGGCCCTGGCCTGGGGATGGGGAGGCAGCTTGACCGAGGGGCAGTAGTCTTACCTTTGAGAGGCCCAAGGGCCTGAGCCATTTTGTTTTCTCCTTCTCAGGTGGCCCTGGGGCATCATAAGGAGGAATATTTCTCAGGCCCCAAGCCCCGGGCTGTGCTGAAGCAATTCCAGGAGGAGCTGGCTGTCATGGACAAGGAGATTGAAGTCCGGAATGCAGGCCTGGACCTGCCCTATGAGTACCTCCGGCCCAGCGTGGTGGAAAACAGTGTGACTATCTGAGAGGCCCTGTCCATCTCAGCCCCAGAGGAGGCCACTGTCTCTGTGTATCTTCATAGTCTTGTCCTCCTTGGTTACATCCTTTGGTGAATAGACAAACTGCCCATCACAGAGTCCTGGGGAATAGACAGCAATCATTCCCATTGCATTTTAGAATCTGGAACTTGCCACAGTTGCCCTAACTCTATGTCAATCCAGCTATGTGCTTCCTTAGCCTCGAACCTGTTACCCACTTCTCTTCCCCAAAGGACCTGGTTTATACGTTAATGAAAGCCTGATTAAATAATAAAGTTTGGTTATATAAAGCGAGGGAAGGTGAGAGAAAAAGGCCTTATTTTGTTTCTTGCCTTCTTATTCAGATAAAGGGAACAAAGAAAGATATTTTCCTAGGACAACAATTTCTTCCTCAAAGGTTTCCTTAAACATCTGTAAGCTAAATGACATTGGTCATGGCTGACTGGGCCCAGTGGAGCTGAGAGTCATGGCTTTTAACCACGTATTTCACACACACACACAACAAACATAAACTCAAAACAAGTTAAACTCTTAAATACAAGACCAAAAACTATGAAATTGCTGGATAACAACATAGGAAAAAGTCCATGGACATCGGTCTGGGCAAAGACTTCTGGGATATGACTCTTAAAGGTCAGGCAACAGGCACAAAGATGGGCAATGGGATTACATCAGACCAGAGGAGATGCAAAGTACAGCCCACAGGCTGGGGAAATATCTGCAGTCTTGGCCAGTTCAATGGTACAACTCAGCGGTGTTGAATGTATCTGTGTTGTTTGTGATGAGTCTCCAGAACCTCACAATCTTGCAAAATGGAAACTGAACAGTAATTCCCATTTCTCTCTCTCCTAGACCTTGGCTTTATCATTTTATCCTCCATTCTCTGTGAGTTTAGCTACTGTAGGTTCATCATATAAGTGACAATGTGAAGTACATGTCTTTTTATGGCTGGCTTATTTCACTTAGCAGAGTATCTTCTCAGAGTTTCTTCAAGGTTCATCCACATCATCAAACATGAGAGGATTTCTTTCCTATGGATACAGAATGATAATCAGTTCTGTGGGTTTATAACCAGTGAGCTGAATGGGTTGCTTCTGATGTACTTAGATGGGAATTAGGTGTTGGCAAGGAGTAGTTCATCCAGTGTTGGTAGCCCTGGCCTTTGAGTGCTGGGTAGCTGGCAGACAGAAGCTTGTAGCTTCAAATCCCCAAAACTAGAGACTTAGAGTTCCAGGCATTAGAAACCAGAGACTTAGAATTTAAGTACTGTGATTAGATACTTATTGTTCTAGGTTCCAATTGCTGATGGCCTGGCACTTAATAGCTAGTGAAAACCCTGGCTCCAAGCAGCGGCTAGAGCAGCTGCAGTTAATGCAGCAGTGGTGCTCATCAGTGTTGCAGCCCCTGGGTGAGACATGGGCACTGGGACTCTCAGTTCTCCAGCAGCCAGCATGGTACCTTCCAGGTCTCGGGTGCTATGCCCTGGACTCTTCAGTAGCTAGTATTCTTGCTGTCAGACCGGCATGTTAGGACCCTTGGCCCATGTGATGGTTATCCTTGGTTGTCGACTACATCTGGAATTAACTAAAACCCAAGTGGCTGGGTTCACCTGTGAGAGATTTTTTTTTTCTCAGTTAAGCCTTTTGAGGTGGAAAGATCCAATATAATCTGGGTACATCTTCTGGTGACAGTCTATATAAAGCTCATGGAAGAAGAAGCTTGCTCTCTTCCCACTTGCTATCACTCCCAATCACACTGAATGATGCTTAATAGTATAAAATGATGCTTTACACCAGTGGTTCTCAACCTTTATGCTTTGACCCCTTAATACCGTTCCTCATGTTGTGGTGACCCCAACCATAACATTATTTTCATTGCTACTTCATAACTGCAATTTTGCTACTGTTATGAATCGTAATGTAAATATCTGATATGTAGGATGTCTGATATGCGGCCATTGTGAAAGGGTCATTGGACCTCAAAGGGTCAAGACCCACAGGATGAAAACTGCTGCTTTACACACTTAACTCTGCTCCAGTGCCTGAGGCTCCCTCTGTCCTCTTCCATACCATTCTAGTTATCTGTTCGCCCATCTGGTTTGTTTCCCTTGTGGCCGTTGTGAATAATGTTGCAATGAATGTGGGAGCTTAAATAGCCCTTTGAGGTCCCATTTCAATTAATTAGAATATAAAACCAGAAATGGGATTGATGGACCTCTATGGGAGTTCTACTTTTTTTCTAGATCTTTTGTTCTATTATACTAGGCTCAAGAAAACATTGATAATCTCGATGACTTTGAGATGACTTTGAACAATTCTTCACTGTCTGTACCTTTGCCAAAACAGCGCTTTACACAGTTGTGGGGTGGGAATTCTGAGAGTTCTGATTCAGTTCTGCAACATGGCGGTCATCCACCGATAGAAGACGTGACCTAGAGTTGCAAGTCACAGGTCTATCACTTTAGTTTCGTTGACTCAAATAACAAGTCCTGTTATTCCCAAGATGACCTCTAGAGGGCGCCATCTTTAAACAATGGACACTAACTCCGTGGGAGCTGATCGCATTAACCTGGGGTTGGGTGTTGCCTCTCTGCACCAGGCGGTTTGTATTTTTCTCTTTATGGGTGTACGGAAAACAACATAACAGTCCCAAATGGCTAAAAAGAAAAAAAAGTTAACACTAAATTGTGAGCATTTTCCAATCTCCTTTTTCTTTCCAGCAACATAATTACTGTGATTAAAAAAAAAAAGACAAAACAAACAAACAAACAAACAAACAAAAACCCCTATAAATATAGTTGTGGTTCTTGTTCTTAACAAAGTTTTGCTCGGAGTTTTAAAAATAGGAGCAATTTTTTTTTAAAATAAACAGACTTCAAAATTATACTTGTTTTAGTTTCAAATGCTTCATAATGTATATTCTTATTGTTTTATTTCCTGGTATTAACTTCTGTTTCCTACTATTTTTGTGCTTTAATTATTATATTTCTTTGTCTAATTTTTGGGGAAAAAAGAGCTTACCCATCATTTGGGGTAGAAAGTGACTTCAAAACAGAGCACCTCAGAAGGCAACTGATTTACTTTTTAAAAGTTTTCCTGTAGCCTGTTTACCCATTTTTCCTTTGCAAGGATCATGCTTTTTAGTTGAAGTCTGAGAGTTCATTGACTGTCTCTTGATACTGATGATTTTTCTACCCACCCCAATGTTACACTGATTTATATTTTACACACCAGTGTATGTTCTGAGGTAATTTTTATACAAGGTATGGCAAGTTTTTTTTTTTTTTTTTTTAAGAATCCATAGATATTATTCTAGAATGATGGTTCAGAAGTTAAGAGCACTGGCTGCTCTTGTAGAGAACTGGGTTTGATCCTCAGCATCCACATGGTGGCTTACAACCATCTATAACTCTAGTTCCAGGGGACTTGACACCCTCTTCTGGCCCCCACAGGCACTGAATGCGTGTGCTGCACAGACATACACACAGGCAAAACACACACACACACACACACACACACACACACACACACACACACGTACACATGAAAATGTTACGGTGTTATTTTCTGAGAAGGCTATGCTGTGCTGATCTTAGTCAGGTTCCACTGAACTGTGTGTCCTCAGCTCCTGAAACTTAATTCTGGTTACTGTAGTTATCTATAGTGGTGTAAGTCTGGAAAATGAGTAGACTGACCCTGCCTCCTGCTATATTATGTCAGTTGCTTTAGCCATTCTAATTCTGTTGCCTTTGTATGAAAATTTTAGAATAATCTTATTGATATCCACACTACTGTTGGGAATTCAAAACAAATTGTATTAGAACTGTACATCTATTTGGGAAGGATTGAAATTCTGACTAGAGTCTTCCAGTCATCAGGCATAGTGTGCCACATCCATCACTTATTCACACCTGCCTTTCTTCTTCCAACAGGAGTATGGCATGTTTTGTTAGACTTACTATTAAAAACTCCTGTGTTAGTGGTAAATGGCATTATAATTTAAACTTTCACATTCTTGTGTTTATTGCAAACATGTAGATTCATAACCCACTTTTGTAAGTTTGTCCCATGTTGGGCAGCCTTACTGGCCACACTTACTAACTAGCTCCACAAAGTTTATATCTGTGTGTGGATTCTTAGGTGTTCTATGGAGCCATGTCATCAAGCCAACAGGGGTGGATGTCTGTGTCTCTGTGTCTCTGTGTGGTTGTGTGTCTGTATGTATGTCTGTGTTGGGTATGTATGTGTGTCGGTATGTGTGTGTGTGTATCTGTGTCTGTGTATGAGTTTGTCTGTGCTGTGTGTATGTATATATCTGTGTCTGTGTATGTGTATGTCTGTGGTGTGTGTGTATGTGTGCACGTGCTCATGTCTCCTTAGAGATTTATCTACTCTTTCTATTCCCTCGGGCACCACTGGACCTCTGGTAATGGTGGCCCTGGCAGCACTGGGAATGTGTGTCCTCAGGTCTAAAAGTGACAAGAGCCAAGGGGTGGTTAGACATGTGAGGCAGAGGCAGTGGCCAGTGGAGGACCAGTCTTAAGGCCCAGAGCCCAGGTCCTTTGTTACTCAGGTCTTACAGGTGGCCATATCTCTGCTGAAGTGAAATGTCCACCTGCTACAGTCCAGGGAAATACGTGAGATGCTGGGGTCATGGTTGCACTGCTGGGTCTACATGGGAGGGGAGCCCCAGATGCTGGTGTGATGGAACATGAGAGCACAGGAGGACGGTGTGCATGGGGTCTCTTCCCTCTAGGGAAGTGACTTCTGACAGTGGCTCTGATGGTGGGGTGTGTCGGAAGGCAAATCGAGCTTCTCCTCTGAAGCTAAAGCTTCCAGGATCCAGGAAGCCCCTCTAACTCACTTTAACCCTGAGACAACGGTTGAACTGTCCTCTGGCCAGTTAATAATTAACATATAACAACAATGATTATATACTAGATAATATAAGATATATAATTAATAAATATCATCTGTGGGGCGAGATCTGCTGGGACCCTCTTGTCCAGCCCTTCCCTATACCATGGACAGCTTCCTGCAGGGCTCTGGTAGCTGGTGGAGTTTGCGACTCTCGCCCTGCTCCCATCCCAGGTGTCAGTGTCTTGAAGAGTCCCTCCCTGTGTCTCCTCTGTTCCACGGTCTCCCTCGGCCATGCAACTCCAATGCATTTGCTGTTCTTTCTTGTAGAGACAGAGGCCAGCACTGAGCACTTCACTATGACCATCTCAGATGGAAATGTTACCATTAGAAAGTTTTTCAATGTATAGTTTGAGAATTTTGGGTTCATGCGCTACTCAGGTTGCTAGTGCGCCTCATGAGGAAGGGATCCTCAGGGTAGTGCTCTTTCTCTGTTGGGGTTTTCAAACTCCAATTGCAAAAGGAAAGCTGAGCACAAGCAACACACATTCATAAAGTGACCTCCCGGATTGCTCTGTTGGAGGATCGCTCTGTCGTCAAGTTAGTGGTAATGGGACAAGGATGGGGGAGGGAGGGGGAGGCCAGGGGAATGTCATGACCTTTCCTGGAGGAAGCAAAGATTCCCTGAGTGTGAGCACCCCTCCCCTGTGCTCCCTTAATGGCCCAGTGCTTCTTGGCCCATCTGCTGGTGTGTCCCTTAAAATGGGGATTAGAAAGTAACGCATCTAGAGGTCATCCGGTGGCCACGCTGGCAGCCACTTTAGATCTATCCAGAGTCGAATAAGTCATCTCAAGAGGAACTTCTGGGAGGCGGGGCGGGGCGGGGCGGGGCTGCGCCGCAATTGTAATAAAAGCCAGAAACTGAGCTACCATCCGCTGAGGAGTTAGTGAAAACTAGCTCCTAATCAAGAGCTTGGAACAAGGATGCCTTTAATCCCAACACCCTGGGAAGGAGCCATCTCCGTGGGAGGAGACCAGAATGGATCTGAACACTCTCTGAGGCCAACCCAGGGCCCAGCTGCCGATCCTGCAAATCCCAACAACTTGGAGGTGCTGCGGAGACTACCCTACTCAGCTGAAATCCATCCGGGAGAGGAATCAGAAACCTACAGTTTGTAGTCTGAGTAAACAAGAACAGCTGAGGAATTGACAAAAGAGCAAAATGTGACCTGAGAACACAAAGGAAAGTGCCTCCCAGCCACTGGACCAGATCACCAGAATCGGAAGTATACACTTCACCAACTGAGAACAGGTAAGCTCCCATCTCCAAGGCCCTACCCATTGGAGTCCCAGTGACCAGACGGCTACTTTCCCTACCCCCCAAAACAAACAAACAAACAAACAAACAAACAAACAAACATCCCTACAAAACTAACCCCTACGAACCTAACAACCACTGAAACCATAAGCACACCCTACATCAACCGGGAACAACTGCTCCCAGAGACAGAACCCACTAACACTGATTTGACTAAGCTGATCCCGAAGAAACAGAGCCCAACAGCACCAATTTAACAAAGAAATGCTAGTGAACCAAAAATAACAATTAGAACAAGAGAGGCACCTTCAGACACAGACGCCGCCTGCACTGAACAGAGGAAGAGATGAGTAGACGTCAGTGCAAAAACACAGGCAACAACATGAAGACCTATATGACAATATCACAACCTAGTGATTCTACACCTTCACGACCTGAACATACCTAGGCAGAAGAAACAGAAGAAATCAACCCTGAAAATGACTTTATGAAGATGATAAGAGGATCTTAAAGAGGAAATGAAAAAGTCCCTTAAAGAGGAAATAAATAATTCCTTTAAAGGGGAAATAAATAATTCCCTTAAAGAGGAAATAAAAAAAACTCCATTAAAGAGTAAGTGAAAAACTCCCTTAGAGAGTAAATAAAAAATTCCCTTAAGACAGCTCGGGAACCTGCATGGAACCGAACTAGGCCTGCTGAATGTGGGTGACAGCTATGTGACTCAATCTGTTTGTGGGGTCCCTGGCAGTAGGACCAGGACTTATCCCAGGTGCATGAACTGGCTTTTTGGAGCCCACTCCCTGTGGTGGGATACCTTGCTCAGCCCTTGATACAATGGGGAGGGGCTAGGCTCTCCTTCAACTTGGTATGCAAGACTTTGACTACCATGGGAGGCCTTACCCATCCTGAGGAGTGGATCAGGGTAGAGCGGGAGGGACGTGAGGAGGCAGGAGAAGGGGAGGGAGGGGGAACTGGGGTTGGTATGTAAAATGGAAAAAATTTTAATAAATAAATATATTTAAAATAAAATAAAATAAAAAATTCCCTTAAAGAAATGGAAGAAAAAACAAACAAAAATTTGGAAGAAATCAAAGAAAGCCAAGAAAAAGTAATTAAACAGATGAAGGAAACAATCCAAGATCTGAAAAATGAAATTGAGACAATAAAGAAAACACAAATTGAGGGAATGTTGGAAATAGAAATCCTGACTAAATGAACAGGAAATACAGAAACAAGCATAACCAACCAAATGCAAGAGATGGAACAGAGAATCTCAGACAATGAAGACACAATAGAGAAGATAGATGTATCAGTCAAAGAAAACACTAAAGACTAAAAAGTCGTAACACAAAACATCCAAGAAATTTGGGACACCATGAAAAAACCAAACCTAAGAAGAATAGGGGTAGAAGAAGGAGAAGAATACCAACTCAAAGGCACAGAAAACATATTCAACAAAATCATAGAAGAAAAGTTTCCTAACCTAAAGAAAGAAATACCTATGAAGATACAAGAAGCTTACAGAGCACCAAATAAGCTGGATCCAAAAAGTCCCCTTGCCACATAATAATTAAAACACTAATCATACAGAACAAAGAAAAATATTAAGAGCTGCAAAGGAAAAAGACCAAGTAACATATAAAGGCAAACCCATCAGAGAATAACACCAGAATTCTCAATAGAGACTATGAAAGCAAGAGTTGGGGATTTAGTTCAGTGGTAGAGTGCTCGCCTAGCAAGCGCAAGGCCCTGGGTTCGATCCTCAGCTCAAAAAAAAAAAAATTGAAGACTATGAAAGCTAGAAGGTCCTGGACAAATGTTATGCAGACACTAAGAGACCACAGATGCCAACCCAGACTATTATATCCAGCAAAACTATCAATCACCATAGACGGAGTAAACAAAATATTCCATTATAAAGCCAGATTTAAACGATACTTGTCCACAAACCCAGCCCTACAGAAAGCACTAGAAGGAAAAATCCAACCTAAAGAAGCTAAACACACCCTTGAAAACTCAAGCAATAGATAACCCCACACCAACAAACACCAAAGAAGGTCAACACAACACGACCACAAAAATAACAGGAACTAACAATCACTGGTCATTAGTATCCATCAATATCAATGGTCTCAACTCACCCATAAAAAGACACAGACTAACAGAATGGATAAGAAAACAGGATCTATCCTTCTGCTGCATACAAGAAACACACCTTAACTTTAAAGACAGACACTACCTCAGAGTAAAGGGCTGGGAAATGGACCTAAGAAACAAGCTGGTGTAGCTATCCTAATATCTAATAAAATAGACTTCAAACTAAAATCAATCGAAAGAGATCAGGATGGACATTACATATTTATCACAGGAAAAATACACCAAGATGAAGTCTCGATCCTGAACATTTATGCCCCAAATACAAAGGCACCCACATTCATAAAAGAAACATTACTAAAGCTTAAAATGCACACCAAACCCCACACATTAGTAGTGGGAGATTTCAACACACCACTCTCACCAAAAGACAGATCTACAAGACTGAAACTCAACAAAGAAATAAAGGACCTAACAGATGTTATGATTCAAATGGACTTAATAGATTTCTACAGAACATTCTATCCTAACACAAAAGTATATACCTTCTTCTCAGCACCCCATGGAACCTTCTCAAAAATTGACTACATGCTTGGTCACAAAACAAATCTCAACAGATACAAAAACACTGGAATAACCCCCTGTATCTTATCAGACCACCATGCCTTAAAGTTAGACTTCAACAACAACAAAAATTATAGAAAGCCTACAATCTCATGGAAATTGAATAATGCTCACCTGAAACATCAATGGGTCAAGGAAGAAACAAAGAAAGAAATGAAAGATTTCCTAGAATTCAATGAAAATGAAAGTACAACATACCCAAACTTATGGGATACTGTGAAAGCAGTACTAAGAGGAAAATTCATGGCCCTGAATGCACACATAAAGAAGATGGAGAAATCGCCTACTGATGAATTAACAGCACATCTGAAAGTGCTAGAACAAAAAGAAACAAACTCACCCAGGAGAAATAGATGCCAGGAAATAATCAAATTGAGGGCTGAAATCAATGAAACAGAAACCAAAAGAACAATACAAAAAAATCAATGAAACAAAGAGTTGTTTTTTTTTTTAAAAAAATCAACAAGATAGACAAACCCCTAGCCAAATTAGCCAAAAGGCAAGGAGAGAGCACCCAAATTAACAAGATCAGAAATGAAAAGGGAGACATAACAACAGACAATGAGGAATCCAGAGAGTCCATCAGGTCATACTTCAAAAACCTATTACTCCACAAAATTGGAAAATCTGGAAGAAATGGAACAATTTTCTGGATAGATACCACATATTTAAATCAAGACCAGAGAAACCATTTTAAAATAGACCAATAACCCCTAAAGAAATAGAAACAGTCATCAAAAGTCTCCCAACCAAAAAAAGCCCAGGACCAGATGGTTTTCAGTGCAGAATTCTACCAGACTTTCAAAGAAGAACTAATACCAATACTCTCCAAATTATTCCCACACAATAGAAAAAAAAGGAACACCACCGGAACTCTTTTTAATGAAGCAACACATTACCTAATACCCAAACCAAACAAAGAATGCAACAAAGAAAGGAGAATTATAGAGACCAATCTCCCTCATGAACATTGATGCAAAAATACTCAACAAAATGTTGGCAAAACTGAAATCTCTCTT